>NC_139999.1:6099933-6168828 GCF_964263955.1 Coregonus lavaretus | reverse complement strand
AGAGAGAGAGAGAGAGAGAGAGAGAGAGAGAGAGAGAGAGAGCCCAAATTGAACCAGTCAACATGACCCTCTCAACCCAGAGAGCTGCAAAAGTAATTCAGTCAGCATGACCCTCTCACCCTACAGAGAATTCATTTCTATATGCCGTACAGTCGGTCACTCAGAAGTTCTCCTCACTTCCTTTACATGTCAAGTGCTTGTTGTTTTCAAAAATACCGGATTTGATTGAAGTCATAACCACGCTATACATAACTGAAACGGGTGCAACGTGTCAGAGACTATTCATGAATCTATCCATTTGAGTTAAGTATTGCATCTATTGCGCTGTGGGGTGTAATCAGTGGTGTTAGTTTACAGCTGTTGTTTACGAAGCACGTGACGAATAAAATTAGATTTTGATTTGATTTCATTCCAAATGTGTGTCCAGGGACATCTTTGATTAGCCTGTATGCCACATCACATTTTACTAGCTATATAGGAAGTGGCGCCGTCAATTTGACTGATTGTACAACACTCATAGCCTTGTCAAAGTGTGGTATTTTAACCTGACTAGGCAAGGCACTGTGTGCTGGAAAATTGCCTTTCTCTCAGCTACAGTACAATAAAGAAGGAGCACTTAAGCATTTGACTCTACTGTTGTCCACCTCTCTTCATGGTATAGCCGAGGTCTGTTTTGAATTCAGATGCAGCTTGCCAGTTTGGGAGTGCTTGTCCTTCTCCCACCTCGTGGTCCTCTGTAGCTCAGCTGGTAGAGCACGGCGCTTGTAACGCCAAGGTAGTGGGTTCGATCCCCGGGACCACCCATACACAAAAATGTATGCACGCACGACTGTAAGTCGCTTTGGATAAAAGCGTCTGCTAAATGGCATATTATTATTATTATTATTTATTATTATTATTGTACTGCTGCACGTTGTTCAACACATTCACTGATAGATTGGAACATTTAAAGACTCCAATGTAGGTGTTATTCTGTGCTTCTTCCCTTACATTGTTCCATTCACTGACTGATAGATTGGAACACGTATAGGCTTCTGACAGGAAAGAACGGCTGCTAAAGGCTATTATAGCTATATTCCAAATGTATATATTTAACGGATTATAATACAAATGTTCCTTCCAAGAAATAAAGAGGTCCCCTTTTATGAGGACCACACAGTTATTATATTGTAAATGGGAAAATCATTAGTCCTTCAGCCAAAGTCTGCATTTTTCTTCCCAATACCAATCAACCAAGCAGCTTTTTAATGGTCAAATATAAAGTATTCTTTATTTATCTTAGTTCAGTTTGCTTGTGTTGGTTCCTTCTTCTTTAAGTTCCAAGATATTTCATGTTTAATTTGTTATGGTAAAATAAAGTATTATTTTTTTATCTTTCTTTGTACACTTTCATTGAACCAATGTGAGGTTTGTTGGCCTGTCTGCAATGTGAGGTTTGTTGGCCTGTCTCCAATGTGAGGTTTGTTGACCTGTCTCCAATGTGAGGTTTGTTGGCCTAGAGTGCATTTGGATGATCCAGAAGAGGATTGGGAGAATGTCATATGGTCAGATGAAACCAAAATAGAACTTTTTGGTAAAAACTCAACTTGTCGTGTTTGGAGGACAAAGAATGCTGAGTTGCATCCAAAGAACACCATACCTACTGTGAAGCATGGGGGTGGAAACATCATGCTTTGGGGCTGTTTTTCTGCAAAGGGACCAGGACGACTGATCCGTGTAAAGGAAAGAATGAATGGGGCCATGTATCGTGAGATTTTGAGTGAAAACCTCCTTCCATCAGCAAGGGCATTGACGATGAAACGTGGCTGGGTCTTTCAGCATGACAATGATCCCAAACACACCGCCCGGGCAACGAAGGAGTGGCTTCGTAATAAGCATTTCAAGGTCCTGGAGTGGCCTAGCCAGTCTCCAGATCTCAACCCCATAGAAAATCTTTGGAGGGAGTTGAAAGTCTGTGTTGCCCAGTGACAGCCCCAAAACATCACTGCTCTAGAGGAGATCTGCATGGAGGAATGGGCCAAAATACCAGCAACAGTGTGTGAAAACCTTGTGAAGACTTACAGAAAACTTTTGACCTGTGTCATTGCCAACAAAGGGTATATAACAAAGTATTGAGAAACTTTTGTTATTGACCAAATACTTATTTTCCACCATAATTTGCAAATAAAATCATAAAAAATCCTACAGTGTGATTTTCTGGAATTTTTCTTCTCATTTTGTCTGTCATAGTTGACGTGTACCTATGATGAAAATTACAGGCCTCTCTCATCTTTTTAAGTGGGAGAACTTGCACAATTGGTGGCTGACTAAATACTTTTTTTCCCCACTGTATATTCCAAATGTATATATTTAACGGATTATAATACAAATGTTCCTTCCAAGAAATAAAGAGGTCCCCTTTTATGAGGACCACACAGTTATTCTATTGTAAATGGGAAAATCATTAGTCCTTCAGCCAAAGTCTGCATTTTTCTTCCCAATACCAATCAACCAAGCTGCTTTTTTATGGTCAAATATAAAGTCTTCTTTATTTATCTTAGTTCAGTTTGCTTGTGTTAAATTTGTTATGGTCAAATAAAGTATTATTTTTGTATCTTTCTTTGGACACTTTCATTGAACCAATGTGAAGTTTGTTGGCATGTCTACAATGTGAGGTTTGTTGGTCTGTCTCCAATGTGAGGTTTGTTGGCCTGTCTCCAATGTGAGGTTTGTTGGTCTCCAATGTGAGGTTTGTTGGCATGTCTCCAATGTGAGGTTTGTTGGCCTGTCTCCAATGTGAGGTTTGTTGGCCTGTCTCCAATGTGAGGTTTGTTGGCCTGTCTCCAATGTGAGGTTTGTTTGCCTGTCTCCAATGTGAGGTTTGTTGGCCTGTCTCCAATGTGAGGTTTGTTGGCCTGTCTCCAATGTGAGGTTTGTTGGCCTGTCTCCAATGTGAGGTTTGTTGGCCTGTCTCCAATGTGAGGTTTGTTGGCCAGTCTCCAATGTGAGGTTTGTTGGCCTGTCTCCAATGTGAGGTTTGTTGGCCTGTCTCCAATGTGAGGTTTGTTGGCCTGTCTCCAATGTGAGGTTTGTTGGCCTGCCTCCAATGTGAGGTTTGTTGGCCTGTCTCCAATGTGAGGTTTGTTGGCCTGTCTCCAATGTGAGGTTTGTTGACCTGTCTCCAATGTGAGGTTTGTTGACCTGTCTCCAATGTGAGGTTTGTTGGCCTGTCTCCAATGTGAGGTTTGTTGGCCTGTCTCCAATGTGAGGTTTGTTGACCTGTCTCCAATGTGAGGTTTGTTGACCTGTCTCCAATGTGAGGTTTGTTGGCCTGTCTCCAATGTGAGGTTTGTTGGCCTGTCTCCAATGTGAGGTTTGTTGGCCTGTCTCCAATGTGAGGTTTGTTGACCTGTCTCCAATGTGAGGTTTGTTGACCTGTCTCCAATGTGAGGTTTGTTGGCCTGTCTCCAATGTGAGGTTTGTTGGCCTGTCTCCAATGTGAGGTTTGTTGGCCTGTCTCCAATGTGAGGTTTGTTGGCCAGTCTTGGGCCTATGTTGTTTTTCTTATTTGTTTCTTAGTCGCCTTGTAGTTATTTCCAGATTCCAGCTGTCAATAGATTAGTTCCCACAAAGCATAGGCCTACATGTATTTAAGGCATATGAAGTGATTCAGTCAATCAACAACATCTTTGCTTTGTGCTGTGTGTGTGTGTGTGTGTGTGTGTGTGTGTGTGTGTGTGTGTGTGTGTGTCTCCTTTATAATAAATTCATCAGCTAATGACAGTACGGTAATGGGATTTAGAGAACATTGTGCCTGTGTCCCAAATGGTACCCTATTCTCTATACAGTGCACTACTTTTGGCCAGAGCCCTATATTCAATTTGGGACACTGTCTATGTTTAACTGTTCACCGTCTCTCTGTTGTCACGTGCATCATTATCCCCCTGGCTGCTAGCACAGCGCACAAAAACACTCATACCGATACACACACACACACACACACACACACACACACACACACCCACACACACACATAGACAGACACACACACACTGTGTTTCTCTCAGATGTGTCTGGTACTAATGAGCAGGAATGATGAAAGGGTGATGAGAGGTTGAGACAAGGGGGATTGAATAAATACGAGGGAAATGAAATCCTTAAAAAAATTAAAAATCCATGAAGTTAATTTGAAGGTTGCCGGCTCTGTGTGAAATATTTTATTTCATTAGCTATCTCAAATCAAATCAAAATTTTATTTGTCACATGCGCCGAAATACAACCGGTGTAGAGCTTACCGTGAAATGCTTACTTACAAGCCCTTAACCAACAATGCAGTTCAAGAAATAGAGTTAAGAAAATATTTACTAAATGAACTAAAGTAAAAAAAAAATAAAAAAAAGTAACACAATAAAATAGCAATAACGAGGCTATATACAGGGGGTACCGGTACCGAGTCAATGTACGGGGGCACCGTTTAGTCGAGGTCATTTGTAATCTGACTCTAGTATCCTGTCCCACATGGCACCCTATGCCCTATTTAGTGCACTAGGTTTGACCAGGGCCATAGGGCTATGGTCAAAAGTAGTGCACTATCTCAGCGCTCCATCACTCTCCTTCTTGGTCGAATAGCCCTTACACAGCCTGGAGGTGTGTTTTGGGTCATTGTCCTGTTGAAAAACAAATGATAGTCCCACTAAGCTCAAACCAGATGGGATGGCGTATCGCTGCAGAATGCTGTGGGAGCCATGCTGGTTAAGTGTGCCTTGAATTCTAAATAAATCACTGTCAGTGTCACCAGCAAAGCACCCCCACACCATCACACCTCCTCCTCCATGCTTCACGGTGGGAACCACGCATGCGGAGATCATCCGTTCACCTACTCTGTGTCTCACAAAGACACAGCGGTTGGAACCAAAAACCTCAAATTTGGACTCATCAGACCAAAGGACAGATTTCCACCGGTCTAATGTCCATTGCTCGTGTTTCGTGGGCCAAGCAAGTCTCTTCTTCTTATTGGTGTCCTTTAGTAGTGGTTTCTTTGCAGCAATTCAACAACGAAGGCCTGATTCACGCAGTCTCCTCTGAACAGTTGATGTTGAGATGTGTCTGTTACTTGAACTCTGTGAAGCATTTATTTGGGCTGCAATCTGAGGTGCAGTTAACTCTAATGAACTTATCCTCTGCAGCAGAGGTAACTCTGGATCTTCCTTTCCTCTGGTGGTCCTCATGAGAGCCAGTTTCATCATAGCGCTTGATGGTTTTTGCGACTGCACTTGAAGAAACTTTCAAAGTTCTTGAAATGGACTGTCGTTTCTCTTTGCTTATTTGAGCTGTTCTTGCCATAATATGGACTTGGTCTTTTACCAAATAGGGTTTTCTTCTGTATACCACCCCTACCTTGTCACAACACAACTGATTGGCTCAAATGCATTAAGAAGGAAAGAAATTCCACAAATTAACTTTTAACAAGGCGCACCTGTTAATTGAAATGCATTCCAGGTGACTACCTCATGAAGCTGGTTGAGAGAATGCCAAGCGTGTGCAAAGCTGTCATCAAGGTAAAGGGTGGCTACTTTGAAGAATCTCAAATATAACATATTTTGATTTGTTTAACACTTTTTTGGTTACTATATGATTCCATATGTGTTATTTCATAGTTTTGATGTCTTCACTATTATTCTACAATTTAGAAAATAGTTTTTAAAAAATGAAGAAAAACCTTTGAATGAGCAGGTGTGTCCAAACCTTTGACTGGTACTGTATACACATACAGCTGCCTGCAAATTGCACAGTGCATGGCAAATATTAAAGATTTAGTCTGAGAATGCCTCACATTCTCCATCAATGCCTCCCAGAAGACTTTGTAAGGGCCACAGATTCTGTACACACACACATACACACATAGTCAGAAATACATGACCTGTTTAGTTTAAGCCCAACTGACATCCATCTTGATTTTAAACACTTCACAATGGATATTCATCCAAGCATGAAACAACTCCCTCACCGTCACCAGCCAATGTCCTAGAGCACAAGTGTCAGCTTAGTGTCTCTGTGATGGCCAGACCTGGGTTCAAATACAATTTGATATTTGTCAAATACTTTCAGCGTTTGCTTTAGCCTGCCTAGAGTGCCAGATGGGCAGGGTTTGCAGTTTTGCAACTATTCTATTGGTTCCATTAAGCCAGTCAAGCTCAATGAAGCCCAGATGAAATATTTGAAATGATTTCAAATACTATTTGAACCCAGGTCTGCTGATGGGCGCTTCAGACTGTGCAAAGCAAGTCTTAAATCACATAAACCTTTAGTGACACCAGAGAAAGCGGAAGGACTCTAAGCCCATTAAAAGGAAGACCACTTTGGTGAGTTTGATCTTTGATAGAGAGATCAAATGTTGTGGATCTGCTCTGGGATCTCAGCTCTCCCTCGTAAAAGTGATTTTTGATCTCAATAGGATCAATAAGAAAATATCCAAGGGAAAATAAAAAGGAAGGTACATTTTTAAAACAGGTAATAAAAGGAACTGCTAGCATCAAACCACTTTCTTATCAGACAGATGAGATGGGTGTAACAAAAAAAGGAAAACAAACCTCAATCAGTCGGACTCGGTGCCAAAGCACTTGACCTACCACTTGTCTACCTGTTCAGAATTCAACCGGTGTCATACATACAGGGGACTGTAGTTGCAGTAAAGCACTGGGGGATGTTCTCTCCTCTGGATCTGGACCTGTACACATCACGTCAACATCATCAAGAAACGGTTGGATACCACACATTGGGGGGGTGGAGGGGGAAAGGGGGGGTGGAGGGGGAAAGGGGGGGATGTGGGGGTGGAGTGGGTATGGGGGGGTGGAGGGATGAAGGTTAAGAGGGATGGTCTGGAAAAGGAAGAGGAATGGGTTATGACCACTGTACTGTACTGTAGGCACTAATCTGACATCTAGGACAGGAGATTAACAGTATGAGAGAGAGAGAGAGAGAGAGAGAGAGAGAGAGAGAGAGAGAGAGAGAGAGAGAGAGAGAGAGAGAGAGAGAGATGCACCAGAGACAGGGAGAGAGGCAGTGGCTATCTAAATGCAAGGAGTGGTCAGTGGATATAGGGGATGTAGAAAAGCTGATGATATCTGGTGATGTAAAACAAGGGAATGTAACCAATCTGTAACCAAGCAAAAGAAGCCACACATTGCATTAGGGACAGAGAGGCCATTCGTTGAGTCTGATTTTATTTTATTTGGTTAGCTGATGATTTGTTTTTCTTTTCGTTGGAATACATGCATAAAAATAGTTTAGGCTACTGTGTGTCCTTAGCACGCAGTGTGAAGTTTTCATATTTTTATGACCGTTTGTTTCTCCGGATTGGTTCTGTGCTTATGCAGCTAGACGGGTACGCGACTCTAAATCATCTTGAACAACTTGGCTACCTTACCTAACCTACCCCGTGAATAGGGAGCGTTCTCTCTTCCTGTATTGTGACAGAAGACGGAGCACCCCTCACAGGCAACCTCCTACAACCAGAGAGAGACGGAGAGAATACTCAGTGCATGAGGGAGAGGAGAGCTCGCGCTCTGACGGGCACAGAGATGTGCCTGGATCGCTCTCCCAACAATAACTAATTCTTAGACAGACACAAAGCCATCTGGATTGGCGCTTTGACTCCATTCTGAATGTGGGACCAGGACTGATGCCAGCAGCCGTGGTCGGGTCGGTCTTGATCCGCGCACTACCTATCTCTCCAAAAATGTGTCAGTGCGATTCAGTACCGAAAGCCAGCAGAACGCCAGACTCTCTTGCGGAAGCAGGGAAGCTGTTCTTGAAACACACTACCTTCCACGGACTGAGACATGTATTTCTGAGCGGCTCCTACCCCCGGAAGCTCGCCTGGCTGCTGACTTTCCTCGCGGCTCTCGCTCTCCTATTCACCTGGTCCTCAAACCGGGTCCGGTACCTCCTCTCTTCGCCCGTGCACACCAAGGCGCATATGGTGAACGCCAAACGTCTCGTTTTCCCCGCGGTGACCATTTGCAACCAGAACCTCCTCATACCGCGTCGCATGAAGAAACCGGACATATTCAGCGCGGGAAGATGGTTAGGACTTCTAGGGAGGAACTGGCAAGTGTCCCCCAGCGCCAGGGACGCGCTCACACCCGGGACCGACCATGACAGCAGCAGCAGCAGCAACGAGCCGCCGTGGTCGCCGATCTCTCGGATCCTGGACTTCAACCACTTTCTGCCGCCTCCCCTGGAGTCTCAGCCATCCATGCGGCAGCTCCTGGACCGCCTCGGCCACCAAATGGAGGAGATGCTGCTTTACTGCCGCTTCCAGGGAGAGCTGTGCGGCCCCCGCAACTTCAGCACCGTGAGTCTGTGGACAGCGACACAGAGTTCAGTTTACAGCTGAAATAAGTGTTGATATTATTCCTACGCCATATAGTGTTGCTGCAACAAGTTGGTAACTATTGGTATTTAACTATGTTATTATTAACATTAACCGGGCCTTATTATGTCATTATTGGTTATGTTTTTAAGCGTTCTGGGCTTGGAATTGATTTTGAATTGTTAGTAATCAGCCAGCAAGAGTGGGTTTTCATTGCGAGTTTACCCAGTGTTTTTTCCAGCAGTATATGTTAATAGACATGTACACTATATATACAGAGTATGTGGACACCCCTTCAAATGAGTGGATTCAGCTATTTCAGCCGCAAGTCATGCCTTAGTCATGCCTTAGTCATGCCTTAGTCATGCCTTAGTCATGCCTTAGTCATGCCTTAGTTATGCCTTAGTCATGCCTTAGTCATGCCTTAGTCATGCCTTAGTTATGCCTTAGTCATGCCTTAGTCATGCCTTAGTCATGCTGTAGTCATGCTGTAGTCATGCCTTAGTCATGCTGTAGTCATGCCTTAGTCATGCCTTAGTCATGCCTTAGTCATGCCTTAGTCATGCCTTAGTCATGCTGTAGTCATGCCTTAGTCATGCCTTAGTCATGCCTTAGTCATGCCTTAGTCATGCCTTAGTCATGCCTTAGTCATGCTGTAGCTGAAGATCACTCTTATCTTCCTCTCCTCTGTTTGCCCCCTCCTTACTCCCCATTGGTGGGATCTGCAGACATGTTTCACACATGACCTACTCTATATATACAAAAGTATGTGGACACCCCTTCAAATTAGTGGATTCGGCTATTTCAGCCACACCCGTTGCTGACAGGTGTATCAAATCGAGCACACAGCCATGCAATCTCCATAGACAAACATTGGCAGTAGAATAGCCTTACTGAAGAGCTCAGTGACTTTCAACGTGGCACCGTCATAGGATGCCACCTTTCCAACAAGTCAGTTCCTCACATTTCGGCCCTGCTAGAGCTGCCACGGTCAACTTTAAGGGCTGTTATTGTGAAGTGGAAACATCTAGGAGCAACAACGGCTCAGCTGTGAAGGGGTAGGCCACACAAGCTCACAGAACAGGACCACCAAGTGCTGAAGCGCGTAGCGCGTAAAAATTATCTGTCCTCGGATGCAACACATACTACCGAGTTCCAAACTGCTTCTGAAAGCAAGGTCAGCACAATAACTGTTAGTCAGGAGCTTCATGAAATGGGTTTCCATGGCCGAGCAGCCGCACACAAGACTAAGATCACCATGCGCAATGCTAAGCATCGGCTGGAGTGGTGTAAAGCTCACCACCATTGGACTCTGGAGCAATGGAAATGCTTTCTCTGGAGTGATGAATCACGCTTCACCATCTGGCAGTCCGACGGACGAATCTGGGTTTGGCGGATGCCAGGAGAGCGCTACCTGCGTCAATGCATAGTGCCAACTGTAAAGTTTAGTGGAGGAGGAATAATGGTCTGGGGCTGTTTTTCATGGTTCGGGCTAGGCCCTTTAGTTCCAGTGAAGGGAAATCGTAACGCTACAGCATACAATTACATTCTAGATGATTCTGTGCTTCCAACTTTGTGGCAACAGTTTGGGGAAGGCCCTTTCCTGTTTCATTATGACAATGCCCCCGTGCACAAAGCGAGATCCATACAGAAATGGTTTGTCGAGATTGGTGTGGAAGAACTTGACTGGCCTGCACAGAGCCCTGACCTCAACCCTATCTAACACCTTTGGGATGAATTGGAACGCCGACTGCGAGCCAGGCCTAATCGCCCAAACATCAGTGCCCGTCCTCACTAATGCTCTTGTGGCTGAATAGAAGCGAGTCCCTGCAGCAATGTTCCAACATCTAGTGGAAAGCCTTCCCAGAAGAGTGGAGGCTGTTATAGCAGCAATTGGGGGGACTCCATATTAATGCCCATGATTTTGGAATGAGGTGTCCACATACTTTTGGTCACATAGTGTATTTCACCTCATCTTTATAGTCATTGGGTTTACAGTCATCCAATCTATTATAAAGATTTCACATATAGAAAATCTTGACATCCAGGCCTCCATAGGCTATGTGTTCTGTAGCTGTTTTTGGATGATGGTTTTGCAGATGTAAAGGCTCAGATTATCCAGTTCAAACACACACGCACACAAACTACAGGTCACAGCGTATTTCAATCAGATTGCCTAATTTAAAGAAGACTTTTCACATATATATAGGATCTTAATTTGAGCCAGTTTGCTACAGCAGGAAAATAATCCTGCAGCAACAGGAAATGTGAATTATTAAGTGGAATATAATTTATGGACATTTTTTGTAGGGGTTGCTACATTTTTCGTAAGGAAAAATCAAGTCTAAAATGTCAAAGTGGAAATTACAAACTTCAGAAGCCTTTTTTAATCCTCAAATACACTACACGTTTTACATTTCCTGCATTGCAGAAAAGTTCTCCTGCAACAGGGTGATCAAATTAAGACCTGATCTGTCTATTACCAACTATATGGTTTATTTTATTATACCTTTTATTTAACTAGGCAAGTCAAATTCTTATTTACAATGACGGCCTACACCAACTAATGTACTGGGCCCAGGACTTAAACATGTTGGGCATGACAACAGCCATTGGTTATTAAGCATAAACAGATCTGGGACCAGTAAGTTTTGTAATTTGTAATCAAGGGAAAGAGACAAACAGTTGTTGCGTCTGAACAACAGTCAAACGTGACACTTCAGTGGGCTGTTAGAGAATTTCCCCTGTTGGCTTTAGTCTTTTAGTTTGGTGTTGGCCCCAAAATGAGATCACCCATGCATGTACGCACACACACACACACACATACACATGCTGAAAACAGAGACACACACACCTTTTGCATGCCTTCTCCAATGTGCTGAATCAATTTGTGAACATAAACCCAAAGCTCTCTGTACCAATGTAGTCTCTAATGGAGACCAGGCTTTTGATTAATTTATCTTTACCTCTGCATCATGGCTCTCTCTCTCTCTCTCTCTCTGTCTTTCTCTGTCTCTCTTTCTCTCTCACTCTGTATCTCTCTCTCTCTCTCTCTCTCTCTCTCTCTCTCTCTCTCTCTCTCTCGCTCACTCTCTTTCTCTCTCGCTCACTCTCTTTCTCAGACACCCAGCTGATTGATTCTTACTTGATTGATTCGTACAGCATTAACACCATTGGCAATCTCCAGTTCCATTTATTGCTATCTATCATACAGTGAAGTCGTGTAGAGACTCAGCGTGTGCCACCCATTGAATGTGGTTTTAGTTTTAATGGTATTTTAAAATGAAAGCTAGATGTGAAGCATCATAACGCAGGATAGGATGTGGGCATTTAACAAAATAATGCAACAAACAGATGGAATGTACTGCATTTATTTTTCATGTCAACTCAACTCTGATAAAGAAATATACAGTGGGGAGAACAAGTATTTGATACACTGCCGATTTTGCAGGTTTTCCTAATTACAAAGCATGTAGAGGTCTGTAATTTTTATCATAGGTACACTTCAACTGTGAGAGACGGAATCTAAAACAAAAATCCAGAAAATCACATTGTATGATTTTTAAGTAATTAATTTGCATTTTATTGCATGACATAAGTATTTGATACATCAGAAAAGCAGAACTTAATATTTGGCACAGAAACCTTTGTTTGCAATTACAGAGATCATACGTTTCCTGTAGGTCTTGACCAGGTTTGCACACACTGCAGCAGGGATTTTGGCCCACTCATCCATACAGACCTCCAGATCCTTCAGGTTTCGGGGCTGTCGCTGGGCAATACGGACTTTCAGCTCCCTCCAAAGATTTTCTATTTGGTTCAGGTCTGGAGACTGGCTAGGCCACTCCAGGACCTTGAGATGCTTCTTACGGAGCCACTCCTTAGTTGCCCTGGCTGTGTGTTTCGGGTCGCTGTCATGCTGGAAGAGCCAGCCACGACCCATCTTCAATGCTCTTACTGAGGGAAGGAGGTTGTTGGCCAAGATCTTGCGATACATGGCCCCATCCATCCTCCCCTTAATACGGTGCAGTTGTCCTGTCCCCTTTACAGAAAAGCATCCCCAGAGAATGATGTTTCCACCTCCATGCTTCACGGTTGGGATGGTGTTCTTGGGGTTGTACTCATCCTTCTTCTTCTTCCAAACACGGCGAGTGGAGTTTAGACCAAAAAGCTCTATTTTTGTCTCATCAGACCACATGACCTTCTCCCATTCCTCCTCTGGATCATCCAGATGGTCATTGGCAAACTTCAGACGGGCCTGGACATGCGCTGGCTTGAGCAGGGGGACCTTGCGTGCGCTGCAGGATTTTAATCCATGACGGCGTAGTGTGTTACTAATGGTTTTCTTTGAGACTGTGGTCCCAGCTCTCTTCAGGTCATTGACCAGGTCCTGCCGTGTAGTTCTGGGCTGATCCCTCACCTTCCTCATGATCATTGATGCCCCACGAGGTGAGATCTGGAGCCCCAGACCGAGGGTGATTGACCGTCATCTTGAACTTCTTCCATTATCTAATAATTGCGCCAACAGTTGTTGCCTTCTCACCAAGCTGCTTGCCTATTGTCCTGTAGCCCATCCCAGCCTTGTGCAGGTCTACAATTATATCCCTGATGTCCTTACACAGCTCTCTGGTCTTGGCCATTGTGGAGAGGTTGGAGTCTGTTTGATTGAGTGTGTGGACAGGTGTCTTTTATACAGGTAACGAGTTCTAACAGGTGCAGTTAATACAGGTAATTAGTGGAGAACAGGAGGGTTTCTTAAAGAAAAACTAACAGGTCTGTGAGAGCCGGAATTCTTACTGGTTGGTAGGTGATCAAATACTTATGTCATGCAATAAAATGCAAATTAATTACTTAAAAATCATACAATGTGATTTTCTGGATTTTTGTTTTAGATTCCATCTCTCACAGTTGAAGTGTACCTATGATAAAAATTACAGACCTCTACATGCTTTGTAAGTAGGAAAACCTGCAAAATCGGCAGTGTATCAAATACTTGTTCTCCCCACTGTATTTTGGATTTGGGGCCCATTTTCTCTGACTAACTCATTTGTTCCCACAGTTGAAAGCCATTAATGTGGCCAGTAACTACCCAAATGGGGCCCATTTTAAGATACATTTGTTTGGGAAATGTAATGGTTGGTTTGGAGAGTCAACGAGGTGCTACTTGGCCTCAGGGAGTGAGCTCTAGAGAGCAGATGGTGTGAGTGGCTGAGCCCTGTTTTTTAGTCACAGAGTAAAGGCAGGCAGGGAGTCTTGCACTCTCACACACACACACACACACACACACACACATGCATGCACACATGCACCTATGTACGCACACACAGAAAGAGAGAGAGAGAGAGAGAGAGAGAGAGAGAGAGAGAGAGAGAGAGCAGGTGCAAGGTCCAGGATATTGACTGTTGTTGAATGAAAAGGAACACTCCCACTGCCACCTTCCTCGGTCTCATTTAGGTTTGGTACATCAGCCCTTATCTATCAATCACCTTGTCTCACTTTAAAACATACTTAACTCCCAGCCCTCTCCCTTCCTGTCCTAGGGACATATCCATTGATTCTCTGTTCAGAGAGAGCGAGAGAGAGAGAAATTCCAATTGGCTATACTTAAACTCTTTAACATCATCCTCAGCTCTGGCATCTTCCTCAATATTTTGAACCAAGGTCTGATCACCCCAAATCCACAACAGTGGAGGCAAATTCGACCCCAATGACTACCGTAGGATATGCGTCGACAGCATCCTTGGTAAACTCCTCTGCATTATCATTAACAGCAGACTCCTGCATTTACCAAATTACCGTATGACAGACCACGTATACACCCTGCACACCCTTACTGACAAACAAACAAAACAAAAGCAAAGTCTTCTCATGCTTTGTTGATTTAAAAAAAGCTTTTGACTAAATTTGGCATAAGGGTCTGCTAGACAAATGAGGGAGAACATATTACATTATAAAATCCATGTACACAAACAACAAGTGTGTGGTTAAAATTAGCAAAAAATACACAGATTTCTTTCCACAGGGCCGTGGGGTGAGACAGGGATTCAGCTTGAACCTCACCCTCTTCAACATATATATCAATTAATTGGTGAGGGCACTAGAACAGTCTGCAGCACCCTACTAGACTCTAAAGTAAAATGTTTACTGTTTGCAGATGATCTGGTGCTTCTGTCCCCAACCAAGGAGGGCCTACAGCAGCACCTAGTGTAGATCTTCTGCACATATTCTGTCAGACCTGGGCCCTGACAGTAAATCTCAGTAAGACAAAAATTATGGTGTTCCAAAAAAGGTCAGGTTGCCAGGACCAGAAATACAAATTCCATCTAGACACCGTTACCCTAGAGCACACAAAAAACTATACCTACAGTGCCTTGCAAAAGTATTCATCCCCCTTGGCGTTTTTCCTATTCTGTTGCATTACAACCTGTAATTTAAATTGATTTTTATTTGGATTTCATTTAATGGACATACACAAAATAGTCCAAATTGGTGAAGTGGAATGAATTTCTTTTTTTTTTTCAAGGAATTCACACCCATTGCTATGAAGTCCCTAAATAAGATCTGGTGCAACCAATTACCTTCAGATGTCACATAATTAGTTAAATAAAGTCCACCTGTGTGCAATCTAAGTGTCACATGATCTGTCACATGATCTCATTATATATACACCTGATCTGAAAGGCCCCAGAGTCTGCAACACCACTAAGCAAGGGGCACCACCAAGCAAGTGGCACTATGAAGACCAAGAAGCTCTCCAAACAGGTCAGGGACAAAGTTGGGACAACTTGAAGGAGCTGGAGCAGTTTTGCCTTGAAGAATGGGCAAAAATCCCAGTGGCTAGATGTGTCAAGCTTATAGAGACATACCCCAAGATACTTGCAGCTGTAATTGCTGCAAAAGGTGGCTCTACAAAGTATTTACTTTGGGGGGGTGGATGAATAGAAATGCACGCTCAAGTTTTCTGTTTCTTTTGTCTTATTTCTTGTTTGTTTCACAAGAAAAAATATTTTGCATCTTCAAAGTGGTAGGCATGTTGTGTAAATCAAATGATACAAACCCCCCAAAAATCTATTTTAATTCCAGGTTGTAAGGCAACAAAATAGGAAAAATGCCAAGGGGGGTGAATACTTTCGCAAGCCACTGTACCTCAGTCTAAAAATCAGCACCACAGGTAACTTCCACAAAGCTGTGAACGATCTGAGAGACAAGGCAAGAAGGGCCTTCTATGCCATCAAAAGGAACATAACATTTGGCATCCCAATTAGGATCTGGCTTAAAATACTTGATTCAGTTATAGAACCCATTGCCCTTTATGGTTGTGAGGTCAGGGGTCCGCTCACCAACTGAGAATTCACAAAATGGGACAAACACCAAATTGAGACACTGCATGCAGAATTATGCAATAACATCCGCTGTGTACAACGTAAAACATCAAATAATGCATGCAGAGCATTAGGACAATTCCCGCTAATTATCAAAATCCAGAAAATAGCAACTCAATTCTACAAACACCTAAAAGGAAGTGATTCCCAAACCTTCCATAACAAAGCCATCACCTACAGAGAGATTAACCTGGAGAGAGTCCCCTCTACCAGCTGGTCCTGGGACTCTGTTCACAAACACAAACAGACCCCACAAAGCCCCAGGACAACAACACAATTAGATCCAACCAAATCATGAGAAAACAAAAAGAGAATTACTTAACACATTGGATAGAATCAACAACAAAAACAGAGCAAACTGGAATGTTATTTGGCCCTAAACATAGAGTACACAGTGGTAGAATACCTGACCACTGTGACTGACCCAAAATGAAGGAAACCTTTGACTATGTACAGACTCAGTGAGCATAGCCTTGCTATTGGGAGAGGCCGTCGTAGGCAGACCTGGCTCTCAAGAGAAGACAGGCTATGTGCACACTGCCCACACAATGAGGTGGAAACTGAGCTGCACTTCCTAACCTCCTGCCAAATTTATGAACATATTAGAGACACATATTTCCCTCAGATTACACAGACCCACAAAGTATTCGAAAACAAATCCAATCTTGATAAACTCCCTTATCTACTGGGTGAAAAACCACAGTGTTCCATCACAGCAGCAATATTTGTGACATGTTGCCACAAGAAAAGGGCACCAGTGAAGAACAAACACCATTGTAAATACAACCTATATTTATCTGTTTATTTATTTTCCCTTTCATACTTCAACTACTTGCACATTGTTACAACACTGTACATAGCCAATAATATAACTTTTGTTTACTGTTTTACTTTTTCATTGTTTATTTCCCTTGTTTATTTGTCTTTTGTTTATTATCTATTTCACTTGTAAACATATGTTTCCCATGCCCATGTATGTCCAGGGCGGGGTTTCGTTAGCCGTTAATAGCCAGCTTTTGGCCAATATATATTTTAAGCCAATAAATAAAATTGGTGCTGGCCAATTGTCCAGAAAATTAAAATATTGAGAAAAGAAAGCTTTTTAACCTACTCATTGATTGAAATACCAGTCGATGGAAATACAGTGCATTCAGAAAGTATTCAGACCCCTTCCCTTTTTCCACATTTTGTTAGGTAACAGCCTTATTCTAAAATTGATTAAATTATTTGTTTTCCTCATCAATCTACACACAATACCCCATAATGGCAAAGTGAAAACAGGTTTTTAGAAATTTAAGTATTCAGACCATTTGCTATGAGACTCGAAATTGAGCTCAGGTGCATCCGGTTTCCATTGATCATCCTTGAGATGTTTCTACAACTTGATTGGAGTCCACCTGTGGTAAATTCAATTTATTGGACATTATTTGGCACACACCTGTCTATATAAGGTCCCACAGTTCACAGTGAAAGTCAGAGCAAAAACCAAGCCAGGAGGTCGAAGGAAATGTCCGTAGAGCTCTGAGACAGGATTGTGTCAAGGCACGGATCTGGGGAAGGGTACCAAAAAATATCTGCAGCATTGAAAGTCCCAGAGAACACAATGGCCTCCAGTATTCTTAAATGGAAGAAGTTTGGAACCACCAAGACTCTTCCTAGAGCTGGCCGCCCGACCAAACTGAGCAATCGGGGGAGAAGGGCCTTGGTCAGGGAGGTGACCAAGAACCCGATGGTCACTGACAGAGCTCCAGAGTTCCTCTGTGGAGATGGGAGAACCTTCCAGAAGACAACTCTGCAGCACTCGACCAATCAGGCCTTTGTGGTAGAGTGGCCAGACGGAAGCCACTCCTCTGTAAAAGGCACATGACAGCCCGCTTGGAGTTTGCCAAAAGGCACCTAAAGGACTCTCAGACCATGAGAAACATGATTCTCTGGTCTGATGAAACCAAGATTGAACTCTTTGGCCTAAACGCCAAGTGTCACGTCTGGAGGAAACCTGGCACCATTCCTACGGTGAAGCATGGTGGTGGCAGCATCATGCTGTGGGGATGTTTTTCAGCGGCAGGGACTGGGGGACTAGTCAGGGTCGAGGGAAAGATGAACGGAGCAAAGTACAGAGAGATCCTTGATGAAAACCTGCTCCAGAGGGCTCAGGACCTCACATTGGGGGTGAAGGTTCACCTTCCAACAGGACAACAACCCTAAGCACACAGCCAAGACAACGCAGGAGAGGCTTCGGGACAAGTCTCTGAATGTCCTTGAGTGGCCCAGCCAGAGCCCAGACTTGAACCCGATTGAACACCTCTGGAGAGACCTGAAAATAGCTGTGCAGCGACGCTCCCCATCCAACCTGACAGAGCTTGAGAGGATCTGCAGAGAAAAATCGGAGAAACTCACCAAATACAGGTGTGCCAAGCTTGTAGCGTCATACCCAAGAAGACCCGAGACTGTAATCGCTGCCAAAGGTGCTTCAAGAAAGTACTGAGTAAAGGGTCTGAATACTTATGTAAATGTGATTTTTTTATATTTTTTATATTTAATACATTTGTAAAAGTAAAACAAATAATGTTTTTGCTTCATCATTATGGGGTATTGTATGTAGATTGATGAGGAAAAATAAACCATTTAATCCATTTTAGAATAAGGCTGTAATGTAACAAAATGTGGAAAAAGTCAAGGGGTCTGAATACTTTCCTAATGCACTGTACATTAGACTGGTCATGCTTATCGGTCTATAGATTAATTTGCATAATTTAGTGGAATGAAATTGGACGTGTACATTTGTTATGTACAGTTGATGTCGGAAGTTTACATACACCTTAGCCAATTACATTTAAACTCAGTTTTTCACAATTCCTGACATTTAATCCTAGTAAAAATTCCCAGTTTTAGGTCAGTTAGGATCACCACTTTATTTTAAGAATGTGAAATGTCAGAATAATAGTAGAGAGAATGATTTATTTCAGCTTTTATTCCTTTCATCACATTCCCAGTGGGTCAGAAGTTTACATACACTCAATTAGTATTTGGTAGCATTGCCTTTAAATTGTTTAACTCTGGTCAAACGTTTCGGGTAGCCTTCCACAAGCTTCCCACAATAAGTTGGGTGAATGTTGGCCTTTTCCTCCTGACAGAGCTGGTGTAACTGAGTCAGGTTTGTAGGCCTCCTTGCTCGCACAGGCTTTTTCAGTTCTGCCCACATATTTTCTATAGGATTGAGGTCAGGGCTTTGTGATGGCCACTCCAATACCTTGACTATGTTGTCCTTAAGCCATTTTGCCACAACGTTGGAAGTATGCTTGGGGTCATTGTCCATTTGGAAGACCCATTTGCGACCAAGCTTTAACTTCCTGACTGATGTCTTGAGATGTTGCTTCAATATATCCACATAATTTTCCTTCCTCATGATACCATCTATTTTGTGAAGTGCACCAGTCCCTCCTGCAGCAAAGCACTCCCACAGCATGATGCTGCCACCCCCGTGCTTCACGTTTGGGATGGTGTTCTTCGGCTTGCAAGCATCCCCCTTTTTCCTCCAAACATAACGATGGTCAGTATGGCCCAACAGTTCTATTTTTGTTTAATCAGACCAGAGGACATTTCTCCAAAGAGTACAATCTTTGTCCCCATGTGCAGTTGCAAACTTTAGTCTGGCTTTTTTATGGCGGTTTTGGAGCAGTGGCTTCTTGCTTGCTGAGCGGCCTTTCAGGTTATGTCGATATAGGACTCGTTTTACTGTGAATATAGATACTTTTGTACCTGTTTCCTCCAGCATCTTCACAAGGTCCTTTGCTGTTGTTCTGGGATTGATTTGCACTTTTCGCACCAAAGTACGTTCATCTCTAGGAGACAGAACACGTCTCCTTCCTGAGCGGTATGACGGCTGCGTGGTCCCATGGTGTTTATACTTGTGTACTATTGTTTGTACAGATGAACGTGGTACCTTCAGGCTTTCGGAAATTGCTCCCAAGGATGAACCAGACTAGTGGAGGTCTACAATTTATTTTCTGAGGTCTTGGCTGATTTCTTATTATTTTCCCATGATGTCAAGCAAAGAGGCACTGAGTTTGAAGGTAGGCTTTGAAATACATCCACAGTTACACCTCCAATTGACTCAAATGATGTCAATTAGCCTAACAGAAGCTTCTAAAGCCATGACATCATTTTCTGGAATTTTCCAAGCTGTTTAAAGACACAGTCAACTTAGTGTATGTAAACTTCTGACCCACTGGAATTGTGATACAGTGAATTATAAGTGAAATAATCTGTCTGTAAACAATTGTTGGAAAAATTACTTGTGTCATGCACAAAGTAGATGTCCTAACCGACTTGCCAAAACTATAGGTTGTTAACAAGAAATTTGTGGAGTGGTTGAAAAACGAGTTTTAATGACTCCAACCTAAGTGTATGTAAACTTCCGACTTCAACTGTATCTTATTTAACTCGTACAGTGGACAGAGTTAGGGTTAGTGTTAGGGTTTGCCTTTGAGTGGGAAATCTGTCAGACAGCGCAAGAGCTGCTGCTACAGAATCTCAAACAGCAAAATGCATAGATAACGGAAGACAGGCTTCATCAGCACGTAACACACCACTTTGCAATGAGCTGGAGGCAGTATGCAATTTTGAAAACACGTTTGAAACCTGAATGTTTTACTACATATTATAAGGCATGTCTTACCATGCTTCAAAGTAGCCTAGCCAAAATCAGATCATATCCATGGAGGCAATTATTTTATATCAACTTTCTTTCATTGTCCAGTAGCCAAAGACACAGTCCTAGTCATAGCAACGCATGCTAGTTGTTGCACATTAGATCTCCCCTCTTTCTATGCCAAGAGTGTGAAAAGCTGTTGTAGTGTCGATGATAACGATGCTAATTATGCTGTGATGACAAGAAATCCGCTGACACTGTCCTTGATTATAATAGTTTATTACATCAAAGATTTCAGCGTCAATTTACAGACTCCTGCAGACATCTGGAGAACAACTGCCCCAATCTCTAATATGTTGTTCCTCTCCGTCCTTTGTTCCAACCATGGTATTTATAATCTGTAACATGATATGGGTGGTTCTCCCATAAACCAATCCCAGGCCTTCACATAACAGACTTCCTCTGTTTTAGGGGGCCCCTATAGTAATGCTTTTCCAGATGCTTCCGCAAGCTGAGTCAACTTCCTCTAACACACCATTTGCAAACGTCAGCAAAGTCATAAACTGTTTAGACACTACACTGTCATCAAGGCAAAGGGTGGCTACTTTGAAGAATATTTGTTTAACAATTTTTGGTTACTACATGATTCCATATGTGTTATTTCATAGTTTTGATGTCTTCGCTATTATTCTACAACTGTAGAAAATAGTCAAAATAAAGAGAAACCCTTGAATGAGTAGGTGTGTCCAATCTTTTGACTGGTACTGTATGATATAGGCTACTGCGCATTATGCACGACAAGAAAAACATATATGCTCTCTTAGCTCCAGTCTTTTTGGAGTGTGAACTGTTTTACTGTACTGTACTGTATTATACTGTATTATATGGGCTGGAATTACACACATCATTCAAAACCATGATAAAGCAGAAGGAGAACATGCGATTATGGTGCAGCACGTGCAACCTACAAAGTTACACGTATAGGCTTTTTGTTTTTAATTTTTGAAATATAATAGGGCCTATTTGTATAATTAGTCGGCTGACGCATATTTATCTTTCATAATATTTCCCCTAATGTTATTAGCCTACCTCCTCTTTCTCTCTATTGTTGCTTCATTCCTTCCTCGCTTTCAACAGTTAAATGAAATACATTTAGTTGTCCTTATCTTCATCATTCTAATGACGTCCTTGAATAATAATAGGACTAGAATGAGATGCAGAAGGCCTTCACTTCTCTTCACGAAGATTGAATGGTTACGGGTCTGAATAAATAACTGCTATAGCCTACCGCCTTCGCGCGTTCGCTCTTCTTCTCAAACTACCCGTGAGTTCTATTGGCTGCTGTATTTAACGTTCAGCAAAAAAAGAGCTTGCGTCCCTCTTCGAATAGTCTATTGGTATAAGAAATGCTAAAAAAAAATTATGTCCAACAAGCTATTCTAGTCTAGCTTTTCCTGCATGGGACTCTAAAGGAGCGTTTTTTAAGGAGAGAGGCCAGCAGAGCACTGGTGCTTGCGTATTGCGCAAGAGACAGAGGCTGTAAATTAGAAGCTTATTATGCATAACACATAATTAATTAGCTAAATATAAGGCTAATTCTGCATTGAATGTATTACCTGAAAGAGGTCGGCTAGGATATCTATATATAGGGCTATATATCAATATAGAACATGATTATCTATTTTGGATGCAATTTGAATGGAGTTGATGGAGAGAGAGAGAAGGTCTGCGAGAGAGTGCTCGCGCATGCACTGATTTAAAGCAACGATATTCGAGTATTAGGCTGTTTTTAAAACTCAGCAGATGCAATAAATAATAAGATCTCTTTACAATAAAAAAAACAAGGTGACCCCCGAAAGCCAGATGGAGATGGGTAAATGATACGCGTATTCGGTCTTTATAATACTGTAGCATATAGGCTATGCTGCAGTAAATGTAGGCCTACCCGTCACAAGAAACACGTTACTGCGCTCCATACTGAGATGGGTCTGTCCCCACTGAGAGTTAATTCATCATGCAGAGGCCGTAGAGAAGCCAGATTTAAACATTGCATATAATTCAACAGTTCCATTTCCCACCATGCTGTTCATATAAATAATGTATTATAATTTACTGGTTTCTCGCAGTTATGTATCCCGGGAGTGGTTTTGGGCTGTAAATTCCGGTAAATCTCGGTAACCGGGTTCCCGCCTTTTCAACCCTAGCGTAGCCTACTGCTTTGTACGCATTGCTGCGCTTATAATGTGAAGAAATAATAGTTTATCAACATTTTAAGATACATGTTCTGATCTGTTGCACCAGACTCGTTGCTTTTTAATGTTTATTTTATGTAGCCTAGGACTATTGGTTGTATGAATTTGGGATCTATCGTCCAACAACTGGCCCAGAGTCTGTTTGGAATAGGCTATGTTTCTCTCGACAAGCTGACCAATAGAGTAGGTCAACTTTTCTACTATGGGGGATAGTAGATTGACATAGGCTAGTGATGTTGCTGTTCGTTATTCGTCTTGTTGGCTGAGGAAATGTAAATGTCGACAGTTATTCTAACATCTTCAGTGTGGATCAGAATTCGGTAAGAAGGACCGCACATCGACTTCCATGCTCTGTTAATATGAATGACCATAATCTAAATGTGATTTCTGTCATTCGGAGCACCGTGGGTGGACGCCCTAATCAGGTTACTCACCCAATGGATATGGGTCCGGTACATTTCTCAAATGTCCGGTAAATTAAAATGCTGCTGGTCTAATGTCCGGCACCACTTTTTACTAACAGAAACCCTGGTACAGGGCTTCAGTCCTTTGTGGTATGTACTAGGTGGCCTGAGCGCCAGTGTGTTTGTCACTCATTGTCATGTCAGACATGTCCTGTTCAGCCGGACAAGGTCCTCAGCAAGGGGCAAGTGCACAAACAGATCAGGCTACCTTTTATGGCTCTGTTGATCTGAGCACAAACAGATCTGGGATCAGGCTACCTTTTATGGCTCTGTTGATCTGAGCACAAACAGATCTGGGATCAGGCTACCTTTTGTGGCTCTGCTGATCTAAGACTCAATGAGGAGAAAAGAGTCCTCCCTGGCTGGCAGCTATAGCCAACAGCTTGACAGAGTGGTTTCCTTGGATTGTTTTGTGTAGAATAGCCTCGAGCTCACCACACACTTAGGAACTCTTTGAATTATTCATTTGAGAGAGAGAGAGAGAGAGAGAGAGAGAGAGAGAGAGAGAGAGAGAGAGAGAGAGAGAGAGAATGCTGTGTCTATATAAGTCATTCTTCACAAGGCTGTGTGGGTTTTCATATTCACTTTCTCTGGTAGGCTAGTTGGTATGTTGCCCTCCGAACATCCTCAATTAGTCGGGGAATGGACTCTACAAGGTGTCGAAAGTGTTCCACAGGGATGCTGGCCCATGTTGACTCCAATGCTTCCCACAGTTTTGTCAAGTTGGCTGGATGTCCTTTGGGTGGTGGACCATTCTTGATTTACACGGGAAACTGTTGAGCGTGAAAAACCCAGCAGCGTAGCAGTTCTTGACACAAACCGGTGCGCCTGGCACCTACTAACATACCCCGTTCAAAGGAACTCATTATTTCTCTCAGTCTTTCACACTCCCATTCACTCTCTCTTTAACCCCTTCAGTATTTAACCCCTTCACTCTCTCACTCATTCACTCTTTCTCTCTCCTTCACTCTCTCACCCCTTCACTCTCTCTCTCCTTCTCACACCTTTTTCTCTCTGGATGAGCTCTTAATTAAAACTGTCTTATACAACTGCAGCTCTTCCTGATTCCTGACTGACCATAGACTCAAAGAGTATTACACATTAACATTTTAATAGCGGCAGGAGATCATTCTGTTCAAGTTTCCATTTCAGCTGCAGTCAGGCATTAATGGCTTCTTGTGATCAACAGGGAGGAAAAGATGCCTGTCTGTCTGGTTAGTGAAAAGAACTCCTCTTCATCTGGCTAGCTGGTTTGGCTATTCATTCAGTGGTGGAAAACACTGTCTCTATTGTAGTTATGAGAATTAAAAAAGTACTGACCTTTTCTTGTGGGTGGTGTGGTTTGTCTTTTTGTGTGTTTCGTACATCCACCCTTGACCCAGTTGAGTAGGTCCATGTTTTCTTGTTGTTCGTCCCAAATTGTAACCTACTCTATATAATAATAATAATAATAATAATAATAATATGCCATTTAGCAGACGCTTTTATCCAAAGCGACTTACAGTCATGCGTGCATACATTTTTTTTTTTGTGTGTATGCAAAAGTGCACTACTTTTGACCATAGCCCAAATGGGCACTATTGACAAGTAGTGCACTATATAGAGACACATATACACCCTTCCTTATGCTGCCGAGCCAAAATGATAATCATGAATGTGATAATATTCCGGGAAGGAAACACTAAAGAATGACATGAGTGTCTTCTGTTTTTATTGATGTTTCTCTGCTCTGGAGTCCCCCCCCCCCCCCTCATTTGTCTTATGAGGGTTAAGGGGTTTCAGTACCAATGTCTGACTTACTGTGTAAAGGATGTATATTTTTATTTGTCACGTTACAGTTCAGATTTTCAGAAAAGCTGCATCAGAATCAATCATTTTTGCCACAAATACTTCCATTTGAGGTGTTACATCACCCTTCAAATAATTCTGTCCTTCCTTGAGTATTGTGTATCTTAGCGGTTTGAAATACAGCAGGGCCCTGTTGTTGACTCCATCAAGTCGACCAAGAATCAATACATGCAAAACATGGATATTTATCTCAACCTTTGTTAAACTGCTATAAGATGCCCTTCATAAGAGACAACATTCTTTACATACGACAGAGAGAGAGAAAAATTGTTCTACCATTACAATCTACCCTAAGGTGAATGCACCAATTTGTAAGTCGCTCTGGATAAGAGCGTCTGCTAAATGACTTAAATGTAAAATGTAAATAATGATGATTAGATACTTTGAGCTCTTAGCTTTCTGAGAGTATTGGGATGGGGTCCCAAATGGTACCATATAACCTTTATAGTGCACTACTTTTGACCAGGACCCATAGGGCTCTGTACAAAGGTAGTGCACTATGTAGGGAATAGGGTACCATTTGGGATGCACCTTTTAATCCGGTTCCTTGACGCAGAGGAACATTAGATGTTGTAGCCTGGCCCCTGCCTTTTCCTGATGTCTTTAAAGTGACCAATCATGTCTGAGGAGGCCTACCCACCATGTTGTGTTACTTCCACTGTTACACTCCTGTTGCTCCGCTGTTGGCTGTTCCAACTGTAACATTGTCCCTGAATCAGCTAATGACCTCTGGGCTGCTTGTGTAGCATGATGCCAGTGTGTGTGTGTGTGTGTGTGTGTGTGTGTGTGTGTGTGTGCTCTCTTTTACAGTAACTAAAAGGCATTTTGATAACACATTTAGGATGAGTCTCTCTGTGTGTTTGGGATCAAAGAGTTGCCGCAATAATCTTAGCAGAGATGCTGTTGCCACAGTTTGGTGTACTTGTCTACCCATCAAGTGATGTTGTTGTTGTTGTTGTTGTTGTAAAGTCGCTGTTCTCTGGTAGATAAAGTTTGCTCTCTACACAGATACTCATGTATTAGACCCCAAGGGTTCAGTGGGCTGAAGAGCCCAACATTTAATTGGACAAATCCCAAATGGCATTCCTTATATATTGCACTACTATTACCCATAAAGAAGTTCACTAAATAGGGAATAGGGTGTGGCTCAGGTCAAAAGTACTGCCCTTTATAGGTTGCCATTTGAGACACAGACATTGCTTTGTTCTTCATCATATTGCTGATTGACACCCCTTGGCCTTCTTCTTCTGGTTTCAGATCTTCACCCGTTATGGGAAGTGCTACACGTTCAACTCTGGCCAAGATAACCGCCCGCTGCTGGTGACCATGAGGGGAGGGATGGGGAACGGACTGGAACTGATGTTGGATATACAACAGGATGAATACCTGCCAGTCTGGGGAGAAACAGGTGAGGAGGGAGGGAGGGAGGGAGGGAGGGAGGGGAGGGAGGGAGGGAGGGAGGGAGGGAGAGAGGGAGAGAGGGAGGGAGGGAGGCAGGGAGGGAGGGAGGGAGGGAGGGAGGGAGGGAGGGAGGGAGGGAGGGAGGGAGGGAGGGAGGGAGGGAGGGAGGGAGGCAGGGAGGGAGGGAGGGAGGGAGGGAGGGAGGGAGCCTTGCACTAAAAAGTTATGTATTATTTAGTCAAGTATTCAAGTACATCAAACAGGCAGTGTTTGTGGACGTGAAACCACTTCAAAAGAATCAACAGAGAACCAACATTAGCTACTAGCTAAGAAAGGAAGGGAGACAGATAGACAGGTAAGCAAGCTAGTCCATGTAGAATTGATTTCCAAACTCTCCGTTTCGGATCAACTCGATGAATCTGTTGTAAAATAAAAACAACCTCTCCAAAAAACTATCTTTGATATTTCCAGGAGAGATAATATCCTTGGAGAGAGATCAGAAGCTTCACAATACACGTATGTTCCTCTTCAATATGAATCTAGCTCTATCTGGAAATTCATACTCCACACAGCTGGAACACAGTAGCAGTGGAAACGGTACATTGTCGACTCTTCTAGATCAAGTGGGATGTGGGAATCTGTTCAATGGTCATTTCAATTCTTGATATCTACCCAGCTGAATACCAAAATAAGTGGCGGGGATGAAAAACGAATCTCATATTGTAGCTTTAAGTCAGAGGCTGCAAAAGTCTCCAGAGTGATGTATGTAGAATTCAACACGTGCATACAGTAGCGATTTGCATTTCTACGTCGATTCTCCATTGGTATTCCAATGGTGACAGATAGCAGTGAAGTGACAGAATATATACATTGAGCTCTAAAAGTATTGGGACAATGACCCATTTGTTGTTGTTTTGGCTCTGTACTCCAGCACTTTGGATTTGAAATGATACAATGATTATAAGGTTAAGCTGGGCTTTTTCATCCATATCGGGTGAACCGTTAAGAAATTACAGCACTTTCTGTATATAGTCCCCCCCTATTTTAGGGCACCAAAAGTATTGGGGCAAATTCACTTATGTGTATTAAAGTAGTAAAAAGTTTAGTATTTGGTCCCATATTCATAGCACGCAATGACTACATCAAGCTTGTGACACTACAAATGTGTAGGAGGCATTTGTGACTCGTTTCAGGAAACTAGGCGTATGTCGCACGTCACTACTTCACAGGAGAGGCATTTGAATGTAAAGATGTATTTTTTTATCAAAATGCGTTTTTTGGCAGAAATGCCTTCTGGAACATGTGAACTTTCATGTGCCTTAATAACAAACTTGTATGCCATCTGTAAATATGAATAAAATTGTTAAATTACGAGCCTAGTTGGTTTAGCCACGGAGAAAGACAGGAACCTTCCCGCTAGCCATGACTAAGATTGAATCGTACTACACCGGCTCTGACGCTCGTCGGATGTGGCAGGGCTTGAAAACTATTACAGACTACAAAGGGAAGCACAGCCGCGAACTGCCCAGTGACACAAGCCTACCAGACGAGCTAAACCACTTCTATGCTCGCTTCGAGGCAAGCAACACTGAAGCATGCATGAGAGCACCAGCTGTTCCGGATGACTATGTGATCACGCTCTCCGTAGCCAATGTGAGTAAGACTTTTAAGCAGGTCAACATTCACAAGGCCGCAGGGCCAGACGGATTACCAGGACGTGTACTCCGAGCATGTGCTGACCAACTGGCAAGTGTCTTCACTGACATTTTCAACATGTCCCTGACTGAGTCTGTAATACCAACATGTTTCAAGCAGACCACCATAGTCCCCGTGTCCAAGGACACTAAAATAACCTGCCTAAATGACTACCGACCCGTAGCACTGACGTCTGTAGCCATGAAGTGCTTTGAAAGGCTGGTCATGGCTCACATCAACACCATTATCCCAGAAACCCTAGACCCACTCCAATTTGCATACCGCTCCAACAGATCCACAGATGATGCAATCTCTATTGCACTCCACACTGCCCTTTCCCACCTGGACAAGAGGAACACCTACGTGAGAATGCTATTCATTGACTACAGCTCAGCATTCAACACCTTAGTGCCCTCAAAGCTCATCACTAAGCTAAGGATCCTGGGACTAAACACCTCCCTCTGCAACTGGATCCTGGACTTCCTGACGGGCCGCCCCCAGGTGGTAAGGGTAGGTAACAACACATCTGCCACACTGATCCTCAACACGGGGGCCCTTCAGGGGTGCGTGCTCAGTCCCCTCCTGGACTCCCTGTTCACCCATGACTGCATGGCCATGCACGACTCCAACACCATCATTAAGTTTGCCGACGACACAACAGTGGTAGGCCTGATCACCGACAATGATGAGACAGCCTATAGGGAGGAGGTCAGAGACCTGTCCATGTGGTGCCAGGATAACAACCTCTCCCTCAACGTGACCAAGATAAAGGAGATGATTGTGGACTACAGGAAAAAAAAGAGGACTGAGCACGCCCCTATTCTCATCGACGGGGCTGTAGTGGAACAGGTTGAGAGCTTCAAGTTCCTTGGTGTCCACATCACCAACGAACTATCATGGTCCAAACACACCAAGACAGTCGTGAAGAGGGCACGACAAAGCCTATTCCCCCTCAGGAGACTGAAAAGATTCGGCATGGGTCCTCAGATCCTCAAAAAATTATACAGCTGCACCATCGAGAGCATCCTGACTGGTTGCATCACCGCCTGGTATGGCAACTGCTTGGCCTCCGACCGCAAGGCACTACAGAGGGTAGTGCGTACGGCCCAGTACATCACTGGGGCCAAGCTTCCTGCCATCCAGGACCTCTATACCAGGCGGTGTCAGAGGAAGGCCCTCAAAATTGTCAAAGACTCCAGCCACCCTAGTCATAGACTGTTCTCTCTGCTACCGCACGGCAAGCGGTACCGGAGTGCCAAGTCTAGGTCCAAAAGACTTCTCAACAGCTTCTACCCCCAAGCCATAAGACTCCTGAACAGCTAATCATGGCTACCCGGACTATTTGCACTGCCCCCCCACCCCATATTTTTACGCTGCTGCTACTCTGTTAATTATTTATGCATAGTCACTTTAACTCTACCCACATGTACATATTACTTCAACTACCTCAACTAGCCGGTGCCCCCGCACATTGACTCTGTACCGGTACCCCCCTGTATATATAACCTCCCTACTGTTATTTTATTTTACTTCTGCTCTTTTTTCTCAACACTTTTTTGTTGTTTTATTTTAATTTTTTAATAAAAATAAATGCACTGTTGGTAAAGGGCTGTAAGTAAGCATTTCACTGTAATGTCTGCACCTGTTGTATTCGGCGCATGTGGCCAATAAAATGTGATTTGATTTGATTTGATTGGCTGAGAAAATGGATGGGCTGGACATTCCGAGAGATGAGTTTGAATTGGTTTGCCATGTAGTATGCTTCTGTCTATCAGGCTCACTAGCTAATGTTACGTGTATGATCTGTGTAGTAATATTATTAATATCTCAGAGCCAATTGCATTGCTAGTTATAGCCTAATGTTAGCTAGCTAGCTAACATTGAACCTAGTTGGTTAGCTTTAGCTACCTGCAGGGTAGTAACGTTATGAGTTGGGATTATGGTGAATTGTTTAGCTAGCTAGCTAGCTACATGTCTAAACAAAAGACTCCACTATGCAAGTAAACATTTCACTGTAGTGTTTACACCTTCTGTATCCTGTGCATGTTACAAATAAACGTTGATTTTATTTGATATAGTGTGTGTTTACCAGAGACGGTAATGTGAAGAACAACATGACCTGCACCAAAGTCAAATTAGGATATAACGTTAGGCCAACGAGACAGTGGCCAAGTAAAAAAATTATCCGGTAGAATGCCCTACTTTTATTTCATCACACTCAGAACCGTAAAGTATTTTCTGTAATTAGCTCGCCATTAACATGATCTTGTTGTGAGTTTATTTTATTTTCCTGTAATAATGAATACAATTTAGCTAAAGTTAATACGTTGTCAGCTATATGATATGGTTATTATTTGAACTGGCTAGCCAGTTAACTTAATGCTAGCTAGCTAACAAGCTAGAAACTAACCAAAACAATGTTTAGAAAGTTGCTTTTAGTTGCCTGGTTTGCTAGATTGACATATACTAAATTGATTTTTTAAGAGGGTGTGAACGATGCTGAATGGCAAAGACAAAGACAAAGAAGAGCTCTCCAGTAGGTGTACCAAAACATTCCAGGGCCATTTTCTTAAAAGTAGGGTTACAAGTTGATCAACTTTCAAAGTAGAATTACTTTCCCATTGTTCCTCAACTGTAGTGTATGATATACAATTTTCTAGCTCGGAGTCTCTATTTTTATCCAATGTATGAAACACAATTTCAAATTTTGCTACATTTACATTTACATCATTTACACTTACAAATTGGTGAATTCACCTTATGATAGCCAGTGAGACAACCATTTATTTTTATTTTTTTTATGGGGGGTTGGGGAGGGGGGTGTAGAAGGATTACTTTATACTATTCCAGGTATTCCTTAAAGAGGTAGGGTTTAAAATGTCTCCGGAAGGTGGTCAGTGACTCCGCTGTCCTGGCGTCGTGGGGGAGCTTGTTCCACCATTGGGGTGCCAGAGCAGCAAATAGCTTTGACTGGGCTGAGCGGGAACTGTGCTTCCGTAGAGGTCGGGGAGCTAGCAGGCCAGAGGTGGATGAACGTAGTGCCCTCGTTTGGGTGTAGGGTCTGATCAGAGCCTGAAGGTAAGGAGGTGCCGTTCCCCTCACAGCTCCTTAGGCAAGCACCATGGTCTTGTAGTAGATGCGAGCCTCAACTGGAAGCCAGTGGAGTGTGTGGAGGAGCGGGTTGACATGAGAGAACTTGGGAAGGGCGAACAAAAGACGGGCTGCAGCGTTCTGGATAAGTTGTAGGGGTTTAATGGCACAGGCAGGGAGCCCAGCCAACAGCGAGTTTCCGTAATCCAGACGGGAGATGACAAGTGCCTGGATTAGGACCTGTGCCGTTTTCTGTGTAAGGTAGGTTCGTACTCTGCGAATGTTGTAGAGCATGAACCTGCAGGATCGGGTCACCGCTTTGATGTTAGCGGAGAACGACAGGGTGTTGTCCAGGGTCACGCCAAGGTTCTTCACGCTGATATATCTGCCAGACATGCAGAGATGCGATTCGCCACCTGGTTATCAGAAGGGGTGTAGTGTCGAGTCAATGTTGCTAATTATGCTGTTAAATAAAGGAGTCCGCTTATACTGAACTTTGACCATACGTTTTATTCATATCACAAGATTTCAGCATAAGTTTACAGATGTCATGATCACCCGGAGAGCAGTGTTTTCCAAATTACAATGTCCGCTCTAATCTTCTTTGTTGCTAGCCCATACTTATAATCTTCCCCAAAATATGGGTGGCTCCCTCTACTGTCCAATCCCCTGTCTACAACACACAGACTCCCTCTGTTCTATGGGGCGTCACTCTAAAACAACTCCCTCTGAAACTGAATAAACATCCTCTCAGGTTCCACTTGAAAACATTAGCAAAGTCATAATCTCCATACACTACAGGGGGAAAGGAGAAAATTAATTGTGTGTCGTCTGCGTAGCAATGATAGGAGAGACCATGTGACGATATGACAGAGCCAAGTGACTTGGTGTATAGAGAGAATAGGAGAGGGCCTAGAACTGAGCCCTGGGGGACACCAGTGGTGAGAGCACGTGGTGCGGAGACAGATTCTCGCCACGCCACCTGGTAGGAGCGACCTGTCAGGTAGGACGCAATCCAAGAGTGAGCAGCGCCGGAGATGCCCAACTCGGAGAGGGTGGAGAGGAGGATCTGATGGTTCACAGTATCATAGGCAGCAGATAGGTCTAGAAGGATAAGAGCAGAGGAGAGAGAGTTAGCTTTAGCAGTGCAGAGAGCCTCCGTGACACAGAGAAGAGCAGTCTCAGTTGAATGACCTGTCTTGAAACCTGACTGGTTTGGATCAAGAAGGTCATTCTGAGAGAGATAGCAAGATAGTTGGCTAGAGACGGCACGCTCAAGAGTTTTGGAGAGAAAATAAAGAAGGGATACTGGTCTGTAGTTGTTGACATCGGAGGGATATAGTGTAGGTTTTTTGAGGAGTGGTGCAACTCTCGCTCTCTTCAAGACGGAAGGGACATGGCCAGCGGTCAAGGATGAGTTGATGAGCGAGGTGAGGTAAGGGAGAAGGTCTCCGGAAATGGTCTGGAGAAGAGAGGAGGTGATAGGGTCAAGCGGGCAGGTTGTTGGGCGGCCGGCCGTCACAAGTCGCAAGATTTCATCTGGGGAGAGAGGGGAGAAAGAAGTCAAAGCATAGGGTAGGGCAGTGTGAGCAGGACCAGCGGTGTCATTTGACTTAATAAATGAGGATCGGATCTCGTCAACCTTCTTTTCAAAATGGTTGACGAAGTCATCCACAGAGAGGGATGAGGGAGGGGGAGGAGGAGGAGGATTCAGCAGGGAGGAGAAGGTGGCAAAGAGCTTCCTAGGGTTAGAGGCAGAGGCTACATAACACCGAATCGAGCCGCTCGGTCACATTTGCTGTTTGTTTTGGTTGTGTTTCAGATAATTTCGTGCTCAATAGAAATTAATGGTAAATAATGTATTGTGTCATTTTGGAGTCACTTTTATTGTAAACAAGAATATAATATGTTTCTAAACACTTCTACATGAATGTGGATGCTACCATGATTACGGATAATCCTGAATGAATCGTGAATAATGAAGAGTGAGAAAGTTACAGACGCACAAATATCATACCCACAAGACATGCTAACCTCTCACCATTACAATAACAGGGGAGGTAAAACATTTTTTGGGGGGTATGATATTTATGCCTATGTAACTTTCTCACTCATCATTATTCACGATTCATTCAGGATTATCCGTAGTACCCTTAAAATAAAGTTGACAGTCTGCACTTTAACCTTTAACCTCATAGTCATTGTATCATTTCAAACCCAAAAAGTGCTGGAGTACGGATCCAAAACAACAACAAAAAATTGTCCATTTCCCAATACTTTTGGAGCTGTAGCTGTACTTTTTCAAAGGAGGATCATTTCATCCAGCACTGCTCAAGGCCCTGGTGTGTTCCCTTTGCAATGACACAAATGTCTCTGTATCCCTCCTCAAGAAGAGCAGTGACTTACTGATGCTCTCTTCTTTATCAGAGGCTCACACTGCATTGCAGTCAGGCTCCCAGTGCTGTAATTGAAAGAGAGAGAGAGAGAGAGAGAGAGAGAGAGAGAGAGAGAGAGAGAGAGAGAGAGAGAGAGAGAGAGAGAGAGAGAGAATTTAAATTCCGACAGAAAACCAAAGACAACAAACAACAATGAGAAATGGTTTGATGAAGAATGTAAAAACCGAAGAAAGAAATGGAGAAACCTATCCAACCAAAACGCCTTTCGACTTCACTAGTGTGAAACACTAAAACAGTACAGAAATACACTAATTAAAAAGAAGGAACAGCATGACAAAAAACAGTTCATTATGATTGAAGAATCCATAGAATCAAATCACTCCTGGGAAAATTGGAACACACTAAACAAACAACAACAGAAGAGTTATCTATCCAAAACGGAGATGTATGGATAAACCACTTCTCCAAACTTTTCGGCCATATAACAAAGAACCAAGAGCAAAAACATATACATGATACTTTACAAAACTTAGAATCAGCTATTAAAGACTACCTTAACCCATTGGATTCTCCAATTACATTGAATGAACTATAGCACAAAATACAAACCCTCCATCCCAAAAAGGCCTGTGGTGTTGATGCTATACTAAACAACATGATAAAATATATAGACCACAAATTCAAATAGGCTATTCTTAAATTCAATATTATCCTCAGCTCTGGCATCTTCCTTAATATTTGGAACCTAGTCCTGATCACCCCAATCCCCAAAAGTGGAGACAAATTTGACCCCAATAATTAACGTGGAATATGCATTAGCAGCAATCTCTGAAAACTCCTCTGCAGTATCATCAACAGCAGATTCCAACATTTCCTCAGTGAAAACAATGTCCTGAGCAAATGTAAATTGGCTTCTTACCAAATTACCGTATGACAGACCACGTATACACCCTGCACACCCTTATTAACAAACAAACAAAACAAAACAAAAGCAACAAAAGCTTTTGACTCAATTTGGCATAAGAGTCTGCTATACAAATTGATGGAAAACGGTGTTGGGGGGAAAGGTTATGACATTATAAAATCCATGTACACAAACAACAAGTGTGCAGTTAAAATTGGCAATAAACACACAGATTTCTTTCCTCAGGGCCGTGGGGTGAGACAGGGATGCAGCTTGAGCCCCACCCTCTTCAACATTTATATCAACGAATTGGCGAGGGCAGTAGAACAGTCTGCAGCACCCGACCCTACTGGACTCAGAAATCAAATGTCTACTGTTTGCAGATGATCTGGTGCTTCTTTCCCCAATCAAGGAGGGCCTACAGCAGCACCTAGATGTTCTGCACATATTCTGTCAGACTTGGGCCCTGACAGTGAATCTCAGTAAGAAAAAAATAATGGTTTTCCAAAAAAGGTCCAGTAGCCAAGACAACAAATACAAATTCGATCTAGACACTGTTGCCCGAGAGCACACAAAGAATTACACCTACCTCGGCCTATACATCAACACCACAGGTAACTTCCACAAGGCTGTGAACGATCTGAGAGACAAGGCAAGAAGGGCCTTCTATGCCATCAAAAGGAACATAAAACCTAACATCCCAATTAGGATCTGGCTAAAAATATATCAATCAGTAATCAAACCCATTGCCCTCTATGGTTGTGAGGTCTGGGATCCGATCACCAACCATGAATTCACAAAATGGGACAAACACCCAATTGAGACTCTGCTTGCAGAATTTTGCAAAAATATACTTTGTGTACAACGCAAAACCCCAAACAATGAGGACTATATCCCCTAGTTATCAAAATCCAGCAAAGAGCTGTTCATTTCTACAGCCACCTAAAAGGAAGCGACGCCCACACATTCCACCACAAAGCCCTCACCTACAGAGAGATGAACATAGAGATGAGTGCCTTCTGCCAGCTGGTTCTGGGGCTCTGTTCACAAACACAAAACAATCCCACAGAGCCCCAGGACAGACACACATTTAGACCCCAAAAAAATTAAAATAATATTTGACACATGGAAAAGAATCAACGAATGCTATCGATTAGTTACCGGATTGTAACTCCAGTTGTATGAGTGGAGCGGAGCCCCATAGGGGAGCTCTGCTCCTAGTGGTTTACCCTCTGCCCTAAGGCAGCAGCAGCCTGAGACAAAATTATGCACACACCTACAGCCAATAGGAGTACAGGTGTCCCTATAAGAGGGGATGCCTCCCCTCAATCAGCCTCCCGAGATATTTTTCTTCAGCGAGACTAGAGAGGGTCGGCAGGGCCTTAAGTCCTATAGGGCTCCGCTCCACTCATACAACTGGAGTTACACTCCGGTAACTAATCGTTCTATATCGTGGAGCTCCGCCCCATAGGGGAGCTCTGCTCCTAGTGGTTTAAGGCGGAGCGTAGCGCTCCAAAATGTACTCCCTGCCGAGCCTAACACTTCCCATCGAAACGAGAAAGTCAGGCCTAGCAATGGCTGCAACCGAGTCCCGCAGTACTGCAACTAAAAAACCCTACGGGCGTCACAATATACCGCGTCATCAGTTAAAAGACCCGCCCCACCTAGTCCATTGGCAATGCCAATGACTAGTGGGCAGATCACCAGAATAGAAGCCATACTAACCTGTACTAGCAGATAGATGTGCCTCAATATCCTGTGAAAACACTACCGACCACTAATGGAATGACATCAAGTGTCACTCTACATTGTGAACGAGGTAGACCGCCTCACTCACTCAATGGAATCCCAGAGATTAGTGGGCAGGAACAAAAACATGAGTCATACTAACTGAACAAGCAGATAGATGACCTCACATTCTGTAATCAACACATGCCTCTACTGTACTGACCCTGTCAGTCAGGATTCATGCCACACAATATGTTTTCTTATCCAAAGCGGACCTGGTGGAAACCCTGTCCATAGTCCTGCTTTTCCCTCTCTTCCTAGCTCAAGATCTTCCTTCAGCTATGCTGAGTACAGACCGAGCCAAAGAGTTAGAAAACACATCTGTCAAAAACACGTCTTCCTAACCAAAGCGGACCTGATGGAAACCTGTGTCCACAGTCCTGCTTCTCCTCTCTTTCTTGCTCAAGATCTCCCTTCAGCCACGCTGAGTACAGATCGAGCCAGAGAATTAGAAGACATATCTAAGAGATAGAAACGGATAAATGGAGACGGCGTCGACCAGGATGCTGCTCTACAGATATCCTCTACTCCTGTTCCTCTGAAAAGGGCAGTAGAAGCCGCTACTCCACGAGTGGAGTGAGCTCTGATACCCTGAGGCAATTGCCGCCCTGCTACCTCATAAGCTGTCTCAATGCCTTCACAAAGCCAGTGAGACAACCTCTGTTTTGAAAGTGGTCTACCTAGTGCAGCCGCACCGTGACACACAAACAACTGAGGCGATGACCTAATCGCTGCTGTGCGCTCAACATAACACGCCAAAGCGCGTACCGGGCACAGGCGATGGAGCTTTTCCTCACTCCTCTCTCTATGAGGAGGAGGAGAAAAAGCCCACAGCTCCACGGTCTGTGACCTATATGAACTCTTAATAACCTTCGGCACAAATGCCGGGTTAGGACGTAACACTGCTCTGCTCATGTCACCATTGATGGCCAAGCAGTCAGGTCTCGTCGAAAGAGCACACAAATCACTGACCCGCTTAGCTGTAGTCAAAGCGAGCAACAATGCTGTCTTTATAGACAGCATCTTGAGGGGTATTTGATTCAATGGCTCGAACGGCGACTTACATAGCGCTTCGAGTACCAAAGCCAAATCCCACTGAGGAAGCGTGACTCTAGGTGTTGGCCTAAGTCGCCGCGTTCCTAATAGGAAGCGTTTCACTAGAGGGTGGCTAAAGACATTGTCTCTGCCAAAACCCTCATGACAAGCTGAAATCGCTGCTGCAAACACTCTAATCGTGGCAGGCGATTTTTGCTTATCAAACATGAGCTGTAGAAAAGAGAGAATACTCTCCACCTGACAGCTCATGGGGTCTACACCTTGTGTGACACACCATCGTGAAAACACGTTCCATCTACTGGCATACATCTTAGAAATGGAACTGGCACGTGAACCCTGTATGGTCCTGATCACTGCATCAGATAACCCACGGCGCTCTAGCCTGTCCCTCTCAGCAGCCAGGCCTTCAGTGGTTGGCCGATTATGGGCAATTTCCCTATCGTGCCAGCCGCCTGAGACAACGCGTCCCGTCGATGTGGAATTGGCCAAGGTGGCGCAATCAACATCTGACTCATCTCCGCAAACCACGGAGCCCCCGGGCGATCGGGCGCTATCAGTATCACTGACAGCCCCCCTGACCTCACCCTGGCTAGCAGTGGGAGAATGCAGGACAGCGGAGGGAATGCATACAGGAGAACTCTCGGCCACGGTTGGTGCGCAAAGGCGTCCCTTCCCAGTGGCGGTTCGTCCTGTTCCCTCAGAGAGAACCACAGAGGACATTGCGCGTTCACGCGTGACGCGAATAGGTCCACCTCGGCTCTCCCGAATTGTTCCCAAATCTGGAGAACAATGTCTGGATGCAGACACCACTCGTCGTCTCGAGGACCCCCTCTTGACATGAGGTCTGCTCCTACGTTCAAGTAGCCCGGAATGTGTGCTGCTCTCAATGAGCGAAGGTGCTCGTGAGCCCACAGCCACAATTCCTCTGCCGCCCGATGGAGAGCAGGAGACCTGACTCCTCCCTGGCGAGTTATGTGGGCTACTGTGGTCCGGTTGTCTGACCAGACCAGCACATCGCGACCCCGAAGGGTAGACGCGAAGTGGGTCAGAACCAGTCGAACCGTTTCCAACTCCAGGAGGTTGATGTGACGACCTGATTAAGGCCACACACCTCCTATCGCTTGTGTCTGACATGTCCCTCCCCATCCCGTCAGGGACGCATCCGTGAATACTGGGATGTGAGAGGACACCTTTCCTATCGGGACTCCGTGCGTGAGAACGCGCGAGTTTCTCCAATAGTTTAGGTCTGCACTGAGCGAGAGGGGAACCACCACCAACCGATGACGTTGACGCAATGGGTCTAGTCTTAGTTGGGCGAACCATCACTGCGTCCTGCAAATATGCAGGAGTCCCAGCGGAACCACAGAGTGCGCTGACGACATGAGACCCAAAAGTGACATGATCGACAGCGCCGTCACCGTGTGATTCGGACGGCACTTCCTTAGGGCTAGCAACAAGGCTACCCTTCGGGGGTCCGAAATTCGAGCCCTCATCCTCACAGTGTCTAGCTGTATTCCCAGGTAGACAATCTGATGAGTGGGCCAGGGCGCGCTCTTTTTCCAATTCACAGCAAACCCCAGACTTGTGAGATGCATCACTGTCTGTGTTGTGTGAGTGATCGCCAGCTCTGCTGACGGGGCGAGAACCAGTAGGTCGTCCAGGTAGGCTAGTAGCCGTATTCCCTGACGACGCAACGGTTCTAATGCCACCTCCACACACTTGGAAAATGTGCGAGGTGCCAGGGCGTACCCAAATGGCATCCTTGTGTATTCGTACGCCACCCCTTGAAAGGCGAACCGCAGAAACTTCCTGTGACGCGGCTGAACCGGCACATGAAAGTACGCATCCTTTAGGTCTATGCTCGTACAAAAGTCCCCTCTCTGGACACATTCCAGCAGACGTTTTGTCGTTAGCATTCGGAAGGGCCGTTTGGTTAGGCTCTCGTTGAGAATGCGTAAATCCAAAATCGGCCTCACTCCCCCCTCTTTTTGGGCACTAGGAAATAAGGCGAATATAGCCCTTTGTTCCTTTGCTCCCGGGGAACTACTGTCACCGCCTCCTTCGCCAAAAGTTCCGTAATCTCTGTCATCAGAGCGGCCACTTTGTCTGGCGTTTTCATCACCGTCTCCACCACTCCCCTGAACGGGGGTGGGGTACGGTGGAATTGGAGAGCATAACCCTTCTGCAACGTCTGTTCTAGCCAGCGTGAGAGGGTGCAGCTTCTTCGCCACTGCCAGCAATGCAGAGAAAGTGGCTGGGCGCAAAGCTGTGGTGCATCCAGTAGGAAGGACCTGTATTCCTCTATGGCCCTTACCGCCACTGTTCCCCAACATTGAAGTGGTGGAACAGCCCAAGGTGGGCCTCCCGTGAAAGGGAGAGGAAATGCGTTCTGAGAAAGAAAGAGGAGTAGGGACGTCGGTTAAACCCGTAACAGTCGTATTCCTGCCCTCCTTGAACGCATCACGGGTCTGAATTGCGCTGACCGAGGCCACAGCCTGCGGCAGGGCACCATCCCCAGAAAGCGATTGCATCATCTTAGGTGACTGCAATTCGCTATCAGAGCCCTTCACTACAGTACTCCTAGAAGTCTGTAGTATGAGGTCTCTATGAGGTAAAACAAGGCGGCGCCTTGATACCTTCTTAACTTTCACCTTCTGTGTGTGTTCAACTCTGCACCCCTGGTGGGTTGATTCACGCTCAGTGTGGTGAGTACTGGCTCGTTCTGTCAGGGGAGCTGATACTTTGGTTATACCCATAACACTAGTAATCCTGCCCTCCGTGAACGTAGCATGGGTCTGAATCGCATTAACCGAGACCTTGGTCTGCGATAATGCGTCGTCCCCAGATAGCTGCTGTGTTACAATGCCCGGGGGCGCCGATACTCTGGGCACCTTGGTGACCGCGGTAATCGGGCCCTCCGTGAACGCAGCATGGGTCTGGCTCGTACTAGTGGAGACCTTAGTCTGTGCTAGTGCGCCATCCCCAAATAGCGGCTACGTCCTCATGTCAGAATCTGACCGGGACTGCTGCCTTCTATGTAAACCACTTCTTATATGTGAAGTGTGATGTGACGACCTGATTGAGGTCTTCTGGATACCTACTCTTAGTGCCTGTTCAGCAACGCACCCTCGGTGGGCTGAACAGCTCTTAGAGTGGTAAGGAAGAGAGGGTGAGATTTGAACGCTCTCGGACGTATTATGGAAAATAGGCTCTTTTTTGACAAAGTCAGGTGGAGCCAACTCTTTATTAAACACATCAACAAAGGCATTTACATCAACACCCGTCCCTTCAACCGAAGGGTGGGGGGGAACAGTGGGCACGTTCGACACCATCGATGCGTCCTCCATCCTCTCCCCCGCGTCCCGTCACGTACGCCTCCTCTTGCCTCCCTTGGAGGGCCAGGTCGGCGTCCTCGTCACCTCCCTCGCCGGCTGTAGTGGGGCTACCGTAGCTGCTGGGAGGGCCGAGCCCGCTCCCTTGCTGCTCGTGGCCGCCGGATGACGCCGATTACGCCGCATCGTCGTAGACCCCGGTCTACTTAAAGGGGCGGAGGTAGATGGCCTTTGGGGAGGAGGGGGGCCGAGTCGTCCTGCCAACGGCAGGTGCTTGGCCAGCTGCTTCTTCTCCTCCTCTAACTTCGAAAAACGCTCCGTCGCCTCTTTGACTGAGACCCCAAAGAGGCCGTCGTCAGAGAGGGGGGCGTTCAAGAGAGACGTCCTGTCTGCCTCTTTCATGGAAGTCAATGACAACCAGAGGTGTCGTTCCCCGACCACCGAAGTGGCCATGGATCTCCCCGCGCAGACTGCGGACGCCTGTGTAAGGTGGAGTATGGCGCCAGAAATTCTGGACGCCTCCTCCACCTCCTCCGGTGCCATCTCTGTCTTACCCGTGGTTAAACGGGACAGAGAGGCCGCCAAGAAGGCAATGTTGTTAGCTGCTGCTACAGCTTGGGCTCCCAACCCAAAAGACTTCTCTAACAGCGATGCTGTGAGTCGGTCCTTCTGGGATGGCAACGTGGCCTTCTTGGAAGAGGGCCAAGGGCTCGAACCCGGTACGAGATACGCCGCCATGGCGCTCTCTAACCTGGGGATTCCCTGACCCTGAAACCTTCCTTCCACTCTCGTGAATGGGAGATACGCTTTTACAGGCGAACGCGCCGCTAAAGGTGCCTCCCACGAGCCCTCAACGTACCTAGCCAAAGAAGGCATGGCAGGAGCCACTGGCTCTGCCGCCTTCCTTGGCCTGGAATAAGGACAGCCCTCCATCATATAAACCTCCGGTGCGGAGGGAAGAGGGGGCAGCCTTATTGCCAGCCGTTGAGCAGCTCTCTCAATGAGACCCGGAAAATCCGCTCTCAGAGAGGCTGCAGCGAAAGAGAGAGCTTCTGATCTCTCAGAGCTCATATCCCCTTCGCTATAGGGACTACAAGCCCTCTCGCTCTCCAAAGGAAAGGGGGGCTTGAAAGTATGAGGGACGGGGTCCGACTGTTCCATTGGAATGCCAGACCCTTCCTCAAAATCCCTATCTTCCCCCGAGTCTGCGCCGTCGGACGACGCCTCTGAAGCAGAGGCTAGTATCGACAACACATCCTCAAGGGGGATGTCCTCCCTGAAAAACGCCCAACGCTGCTTCCTCTCCTTTAAAGAAAGGAGGGCGCAGGAGGCGCAATTCGGGGGACTGCAGACGCCTTCGTTGGCATGCTGGGATCCCAAACACATGAAACATAGGTCGTGGTGGTCACCGGCCGCCATGGAAGTGCATCTGCACTGAGCTCTGAAAAGAGCTTTTGGGGGTGGAAAATCTCCCGGTGTGCTCATTTAGACGACGTTGATGACTGGAATATCAACAGCGTTTTTTCGGCCTGAGTCTTCGTGCTTCGTCTCTTCTTGGCTCTTCAGTCTAGTCATCCAGTCACTGAAGAAAAAGGGAGGCTGATTGAGGGGAGGCATCCCCTCTTATAGGGACACCTGTACTCCTATTGGCTGTAGGTGTGTGCATAATTTTGTCTCAGGCTGCTGCTGCCTTAGGGCAGAGGGTAAACCACTAGGAGCAGAGCTCCCCTATGGGGCGGAGCTCCACGATATAGAACTGGCCCTTAACAGAGAGTACACAGTGGCTGAATACCTGACCACTGTGACTGACCCTAAATTAAGAAAGTCCTTGACTATGTACAGACTCAGTGAGCATAGCCTTGCTATTGAGAAAGGCCGCCATAGGCAGACCTGGCTCTTGAGAGATGACAGGCTATGTGCCCAGTGCCCCCAAAATGAGGTGGAAACTGAGCTGCACTTCCTAACCTCCTGCCAAATGTATGACCACATTAGAGACACATATTTCCCACAAATCACACAAACCCACAAATAATTTGAAAACAAATCAAACATTGATAAACTCCCATATCTGTTAGGCGAAATACCTCAGTGTGCAGTCACAGCAGCAAGATTTTTGGCCCGTTGCCATGAGAAAAGGGCAACCAGTGGAACACAAACAACATTGTAAATACAACCTATATTTATCTCTTTATTTATTTTCCCTTTCATACTTGGTAGGGGATGGGGTTAGGGGATGGGTAGGGGATGGGTTAGATAATGGGGTTAGGGGATGGGGTTAGGGGATGGGGTTAGGTAATGGGGTTAGGGGATGGGGTTAGGGGATGGGGTTAGGGGATGGTTAGGGGATGGATAGGGGATGGGGTTAGGGGATGGGGTTAGGGGATGGTTAGGGGATGGGGTTAGAGAATGGGGTTAGGGGATGGGGTTAGGGGATGAGGTTAGGGGATGGGTAGGGGATGGGGTTAGGGGGTGGGGTTAGGGGATGGTTAGGGGATGGGGTTAGGGGATGGATAGGGGATGGGGTTAGGGGATGTGGTTAGGGGATGGGTAGGGGATGGGGTTAGGGGATGGGGTTAGATAATGGGGTTAGGGGATGGGGTTAGGGGATGGGGTTAGGGGATGGGTAGGGGATGGGGTTAGAGAATGGGGTTAGGGGATGGGGTTAGGGGATGGGGTTAGGGGATGGAGTTAGGGGATGGGGTTAGGGGATGGGGTTAGAGAATGGGGTTAGGGGATGGATAGGGGATGGGGTTAGGGGATGGTTAGGGGATGGGGTTAGGGGATGGGGTTAGGGGATGGATAGGGGATGGGGTTAGGGGATGGTTAGGGGATGGGGCTAGGGGATGGATAGGGGATGGGGTTAGGGGTTAGGGGATGGATAGGGGATGGGGTTAGGGGTTAGGGGATGGATAGGGGATGGGGCTAGGGGTTAGGGGATGGGGTTAGGGGTTAGGGGATGGGGTTAGGGGATGGGGTTAGGGGATGGATAGGGGATGGGGTTAGGGGATGGGGTTAGGGGATGGGGTTAGGGGATGGATAGGGGATGGGGTTAGAGAATGGGGTTAGGGGATGGGGTTAGGGGATGGGGTTAGGGGATGGGGTTAGGGGATGGGGTTAGGGAATGGGGTTAGGGGATGGGGATGGGGTTAGGGGATGGGGTTAGGGGATGGGGTTAGGGGATGGGTAGGAGATGGGGTTAGGGGATGGGGTTAGGGGATGGGGTTAGGGGATGGGGTTAGGGGATGGGGTTAGGGGATGGGGTTAGGGGAGGGTTAGGGGATGGGGTTAGGGGATGGTTAGGGCACAGGAGGAGCATCAATGATGGAGTATACATCATTATGAGATCAATCTGTTCTTCTGATTCCTTATTGTAATCAAATTTTCAGGTTTTTTATTTGATGTTTTTTCTCTTTCAAGTTGAATGAAATCAGACTGAGTAATACATTGACCTGACTGAGCTGTTTCTGACATCAGTTTCTGGGATGTTTCCTGTCTTACCCTACCTCTCTCCAGATGAGACGTCGTACGAGGCGGGCATCAAGGTCCAGATTCACACCCAGGACGAGCCTCCCTTCATTGACCAGCTGGGTTTCGGAGTGGCCCCGGGCTTCCAGACCTTCGTATCCTGTCAGGAACAACGGGTAGGGTGTCAATCAATCAATCAATCAATTAAGCCTGCCATTATTGGCTCTTCCCAATGTGGGCTTGCTACAAGGGAAGGCGGTAAAAACAAATAATGTCTGTCTGGGTTATTGTTGATGTCTGTATGTGGGAGGTCGTTTTGTTGTTCGTGATGATGTCATCCTGCTACGTTAAAGGGGGCTGAAGGACTTGTGTTTTCAGCTAAACAACCAGCATACAGCGTTCTAGTGATTCAAAGGTCATGTTCTTGTTGAAAGCAGGACGAGGTTATTCTGAGTTTCACCTTGAACAGACTCTGACCCTGAACAGACTCTCCTCTCTCCTCTCCTTCTCCTGATGCATGTTCCATTACAGGAATCTCATCAGTGGCTTGGTAGAAATCCACACTTTTCAATCAGTGCTACCATGCTCTCTCTTCGGAAGAGAAGGATAATTCAATATGATGTTTACCCATCCAACTCTACCCTCTGGTCAGGTATATCTAACCAGACAGAGTGAAATCATAGGTAATTATACTCTCTCTGGGTCACAGACTATAGAATATGTATGATGAAAGGAACACAGAAGATACGGATTTAATAGATCCCCTACTCCCTTTTGCTTCTGCCAGAGATGTCATCAGAGGGCGTAACAGAACAGTGTACTGTATACACTCGGTCTACTCTCGGTTTGTTGTTTTTATGAAATAGTTTTTATGAAATAGTTTTTAAATCATAGCTAAAGTTTGTGTTGCTACGGATTCTGCAACGCAGTCAGCCTTTACGGCTGGGACTGCAAGTTTGTCTCCCGGCAGTAAGCTGCTAGCCATCATGAAAACGGAGCAGGCTAACGCTAGCAGTGCTAGCCCACCAGTGTGTTTATCCACGGCTGGGCACAAATGCTTCAGGTGTGAGATGATTTCCACACAATCTTAAGATGAAGATAAGGTGGAACTAGAAAATGAACAGGGATTTGTCTGCCCTAAATGCACCACCATCAAGCAGCTTAGGGAAGAGATCCTCTGGCTGTTAGCTCGGCTGCGAGAAAAGGTTATAACATGCTTTCTAAGTACACCGACCTTGCTGTAACCCAGGCAAACCAAATCACAGGTTTTAAATGCCTCCTATAGCAAAGCTGCATCGTTGATCTGTCCCAATCCAACAGACAGATGTCAAGCTCAACTCCGCGGCCCATGGGAGACTCGACACTCGCAAGGCGTAGGAGATTGTGGAGGCAGTCAGCCACCCTTCATCTATCTGAGAAGATCCGATCTAGCTATCAAACAGCTTTGCCCCACTTGAGACGGACCTACCAGGCCCGGGAGTCAGCACGGATCATGGGTGTGTACATTCCCCCACAGCCACCACAGTTCACCGGGTCGCTGACTCAAGACATAAGGGTCTCTGGCCATCCTCCACCTTCCTGGGTTTTCCAACACGTCCGCTTTTGCTGGTGCGAAGAGTCAGGCTAGCCTCCATCCCCCCCCTGCCCGAGGCAGGCCCATCCCGCTCCTCCTCTTCCTTCCCCACGGGATTCCATCACAACCACCATCATTTTGGGCAGCTAGATGGTGAGAGATTTTGGCCTGCCTGCTGTCTGTGGACCGACCAAGTTCCGCTGTCACCCAGGAGCTCCGTGTCCATGACATCAACTCCCTCCTGCCGGTTCTGGACAATATTGTCACCATCGTCACTCAAGTAGGTTTTAACAACCTTCGTTTTAGGCGATCTGAGGGAGGACTACAAAAACATTTTTAAACACCATCGCTAGAACAGGGAAGATAATTATTAAAGTGGCTTGCGAAAGTATTCACTCCCCTTGCCATTTTTCCTATGTTGTTGCCTTACAACCTGGAATTAAAATGGATTTTTGGGGGGTTTGTATCATTTGATTTACACAACATGCTTACCACTTTTAAGATGCTAAATATTTTTTGGGGTGAAACAAACAAGAAATAAGACAACAAAACAGAAAACTTGAGTGTGCATAACTATTTTTAGTCTCATCTGACCAGAGTACCTTCTTCCATATGTTTGGGGAGTCTCCCACATGCCTTTTGGCGAACACCAAACGTGTTTGCTTATTTTATTTCTGGCCACTCTTCCGTAAAGCCCAGCTCTGTGGAGTGTACGGCTTAAAGTGGTCCTATGGACAGATACTCCAATCTCCGCTGTGGAGCTTTGCAGCTCCTTCAGGGTTATCTTTGGTCTCTTTGTTGCCTCTCTTAATTAATGCCCTCCTTGCCTGGTCTGTGAGTTTTGGTGGGCGGCCCTCTCTTGGCAGGTTTGTTGTGGTGCCACATTCTTTCCATTTTTTATATAATGGTTTTTAATGGAGCTCCGTGGGATTTTCAAAGTTTCTGATATTTTTTTATAACCCAACCCTGATCTGTACTTCTCCACAACTTTGTCCCTGACCTGTTTGGAGAGCTCCTTGGTCTTCATGGTGCCGCTTGCTTGGTGGTGCCCCTTGCTTAGTGGTGTTGCACACTCTGGGGCCTTTCAGAACAGGTGTATACAGTGGGGGGGAAAAGTATTTAGTCAGCCACCAATTGTGCAAGTTCTCCCACTTAAAAAGATGAGAGAGGCCTGTAATTTTCATCATGGGTACACGTCAACTATGACAGACAAAATGAGAATTTTTTTCCCAGAAAATCACATTGTAGGATTTTTAATGAATTTATTTGCAAATTATGGTGGAAAATAAGTATTTGGTCAATAACAAAAGTTTCTCAATACTTTGTTATATACCCTTTGTTGGCAATGACACAGGTCAAACGTTTTCTGTAAGTCTTCACAAGGTTTTCACACACTGTTGCTGGTATTTTGGCCCATTCCTCCATGCAGATCTCCTCTAGAGCAGTGATGTTTTGGGGCTGTCGCTGGGCAACACGAACTTTCAACTCCCTGCAAAGATTTTCTATGGGGTTGAGATCTGGAGACTGGCTAGGCCACTCCAGGACCTTGAAATGCTTCTTACGAAGCCACTCCTTCGTTGCCCGGGCGGTGTGTTTGGGATCATTGTCATGCTGAATGACCCAGCCACGTTTCATCTTCAATGCCCTTGCTGATGGAAGGAGGTTTTCACTCAAAATCTCACGATACATGGCCCCATTCATTCTTTCCTTTACACAGATCAGTCGTCCTGGTCCCTTTGCAGAAAAACAGCCCCAAAGCATGATGTTTCCACCCCCATGCTTCACAGTAGGTATGGTGTTCTTTGGATGCAACTCAGCATTCTTTGTCCTCCAAACACGACGAGTTGAGTTTTTACCAAAAAGTTATATTTTGGTTTCATCTGACCATATGACATTCTCCCAATCCTCTTCTGGATCATCCAAATGCACTCTAGCAAACTTCAGACGGGCCTGGACATGTACTGGCTTAAGCAGGGGGACACGTCTGGCACTGCAGGATTTGAGTCCCTGGCGGCGTAGTGTGTTACTGATGGTAGGCTTTGTAACTTTGGTCCCAGCTCTCTGCAGGTCATTCACTAGGTCCCCCCGTGTGGTTCTGGGATTTTTGCTCACCGTTCTTGTGATCATTTTGACCCCACGGGGTGAGATCTTGCGTGGAGCCCCAGATCGAGGGAGATTATCAGTGGTCTTGTATGTCTTCCATATCCTAAGAATTGCTCCCACAGTTGATTTCTTCAAACCAAGCTGCTTACCTATTGCAGATTCAGTCTTCCCAGCCTGGTGCAGGTCTACAATTTTGTTTCTGGTGTCCTTTGACAGCTCTTTGGTCTTGGCCATAGTGGAGTTTGGAGTGTGACTGTTTGAGGTTGTGGACAGGGGTATTTTATACTGATAACAAGTTCAAACAGGTGCCATTAATACAGGTAACGAGTGAAGGACAGAGGAGCCTCTTAAAGAAGAAGTTACAGGTCTGTGAGAGCCAGAAATCTAGCTTGTTTGTAGGTGACCAAATACTTATTTTCCACCATAATTTGCAAATAAATTCATAAAAAATCCTAAAATGTGATTTTCTGGATTTTTTTTTCTCAATTTGTCTGTCATAGTTGACGTGTACCTATGATGAAAATTACAGGCCTCTCTCATCTTTTTAAGTGGGAGAACATGCACAATTGGTGGCTGACTAAATACTTTCTTTCCCCACTGTATATACTGAGATCATGTGACAGATCATGTTACACTTAGATTGCACACAGGTGGACTTTATTTATCAAATTATGTGACTTCTGAAGGTAATTGGTTGCACCAGATCATATTTAGGGGCTTCATAGCAACGGGGGTGAATACCTATGCACTAACCACTTATACATATGCACTAACCGTTATTTATTTTTTAGAAATTTCTGAAAAAGTTATTTTTTTCATTCCACTTCACCAATTTGGAATATTTTGTTTATGTCCATTACATGAAATCCAAATAAAAATCAATTAAAATTACAGGTTGTAATGCAACAAAATAGGAAAAAAGCCAAGGGGGATGAATACTTTTGCAAGGCACTGTAGATGCCAATTCTTTGTGGGTAGCTAGCCAGTTAGACCTATTGACTTACTATGGACTTACCCATTCATTGAACCTTCCTTCTTCTAGCCACTAAGCAAGATATACAGTGAGGGAAAAAAGTATTTGATCCCCTGCTGATTTTGTACGTTTGCCCACTGACAAAGAAATGATCAGTCTATAATTTTAATGGTAGGTTTATTTGAACAGTGAGAGACAGAATAATAACAAAGAAATCCAGAAAAACGCATGTAAAAAATGTTATAAATTGATTTGCATTTTTTTTTTTATGAGGGAAATAAGTATTTGACCACCTCTCAATCAGAAAGATTTCTGGCTCCCATGTGTCTTTTATACAGGTAACGAGCTGAGATTAGGAGCCCACTCTTAAAGGGAGTGCTCCTAATCTCAGCTTGTTACCTGTATAAAAGACACCTGTCCACAGAAGCAATCAATCAATCAGATTCCAAACTCTCCACGATGGCCAAGACCAAAGAGCTCTCCAAGGATGTCAGGGACAAGATTGTAGACCTACACAAGGCTGGAATGGGCTACAAGACCATCGCCAAGCAGCTTGGTGAGAAGGTGACAACAGTTGGTGCGATTATTCGCAAATGGAAGAAACACAAAATAACTGTTAATCTCCCTCGGCCTGGGGCTCCATGCAAGATCTCACCTCGTGGAGTTGCAATGATCATGAGAACGGTGAGGAATCAGCCCAGAACTACACGGGAGGATCTTGTCAATGATCTCAAGGCAGCTGGGACCATAGTCACCAAGAAAACAATTGGTAACACACTACGCCGTGAAGGACTGAAATCCTGCAGTGCCCGCAAGGACCCCCTGCTCAAGAAAGCACATATACAGGCCCTTCTGAAGTTTGCACATCTGAATGATTCAGAGGAGAACTGGGTGAAAGTGTTGTGGTCAGATGAGACCAAAATCGAGCTCTTTGGCATCAACTCAACTCGCCGTGTTTGGAGGAGGAGGAATGCTGCCTATGACCCCAATAACACCATCCCCACCGTCGAACATGGAGGTGGAAACATTATGCTTTGGGGGTGTTTTTCTGTTAAGGGGACAGGACAACTTCACCGCATCAAAGGGACGATGGACGGGGCCATGTACCGTCAAATCTTGGGTGAGAACCTCCTTCCCTCAGCCAGGGCATTGAAAATGGGTCGTGGATGGGTATTCCAGCATGACAATGACCCAAAACACACGGCCAAGGCAACAAAGGAGTGGCTCAAGAAGAAGCACATTAAGGTCCTGGAGTGGCCTTGTCAGTCTCCAGACCTTAATCCCATAGAAAATCTGTGGAGGTAGCTGAAGGTTCGAGTTGCCAAACATCAGGCTCGAAACCTTAATGACTTGGAGAATATCTGCAAAGAGGAGTGGGACAAAATCCCTCCTGAGATGTGTGCAAACATGGTGGCCAACTACAAGAAACGTCTGACCTCTGTGATTGCCAACAAGGGTTTTGCCACCAAGTACTAAGTCATGTTTTGCAGAGGGGTCAAATACTTATTTCCCTCATTAAAATGCAAATCAATTTATAACATTTTTGACATGCGTTTTTCTGGATTTTGTTGTTGTTATTCTGTCTTTCATTGTTCAAAGAAACCTACCGTTAAAATTATAGACTGATCATGTCTTTGTCAGTGGGCAAACGTACAAAATCAGCAGGGGATCAAATACTTTTTTCCCTCACTGTACACAAAGCAAACATTTTACTTCATAATTATCAGCTAGATATATGTGAATCGTAATCTAGCTAGCCAGCTAGCTAGTTAAGCAGGCAAAAATGACCTAAAACTAATGTTATGCAAGGTACAGTTGAAGTCGGAAGTTTACATACACCTTAACCAAATACATTTAAACTCAGTTTTTCACAATTCCTGACATTTAATCCTAGTAAAAATTCCCTGTCTTAGGTCAGTTAGGATCACCACTTTATTTTAAGAATGTGAAATGTGAGAATAATAGTAGAGAGAATTATTTATTTCAGCTTTTATTCCTTTCATCACATTCCCAGTGGGTCAGAAGTTTACATACACTCAATTAGTATTTGATAGCATTGCTTTTAAATTGTTTAACATGGGTCAAATGTTTTGGGTAGCCTTCCACAAGCTTCCCACAATAAGTTGGGTGAATTTTGGCCCATTCCTCATGACAGAGCTGGTGTAAGTGAGTCAGGTTTGTAGGCCTCCTTGCGCGCACACACTTTTTCAATTCTGCCCACACATTTTCTATAGGTTTGAGGTCAGGGCTTTGTGATGGCCACTCCAATACCTTGACTTTGTTGTCCTTAAGCCATTTTGCCACAACTTTTGAAGTATACTTGGGGTCATTGTCCATTTGGAAGACCCATTTGCGACCAAGCTTTAACTTCCTGACTGATGTCTTGAGATGTTTCTTCAATATATCCACGTAATTTTCCTTCCTCATGATACCATCTATTTTGTGAAGTGCAACAGTCCCTCCTGCAGCAAAGCACCCCCACAGCATGATGCTGCCACCCCCGTGCTTCACGGTTGGAATGGTGTTCTTCGGCTTGCAAGAAACCACTTTTTCCTCCAAATATAACGATGGTCATTATGGGCAAACAGTTCTATTTTTGTTTCATCAGACCAGAGGACATTTCTCCAAAAAGTATGATATTTGTCCCCATGTGCAGTTGCAAACCGTAGTCTGGCTTTTTTATGGCAGTTTTGCAGCAGTGGCTTCTTCCTTGCTGAGCGGCCTTTCAGGCTATGTCGATATAGGACTTGTTTTACTGTGGATATAGATACTTTTGTACCCTTTTCGCACCAAAGTATGTTCATCTCTAGGAGAACGCGTCTCCTTCCTGAGCGGTATGACGGCTGCGTGGTCCCATGGTGCTTATACTTGCGTACTATTGTTTGTACAGATGAACGTGGTACCTTAAGGCGTTTGGAAATTGCTCCCAAGGATGAACCAGACTTGTGGAAGTCTACAATTTTTTTTCTGAGGTCTCGGCTGATTTCTTTTGATTTTCCTATGATGTCAAGCAAAGAGGCACTGAGTTTGAAGGTAGGCCTTGAAATACATCCACATGTACACCTCCAATTGACTCAAATTATGTCAATTAGCCTATCAGAAGCTTCTAAAGCCATGACATCATTTTCTGGAATTTTCCAAGCTGTTTAAAGGCACAGTCAACTTAGTGTATGTAAACTTTTGACTTTTTGTTGTTATTCTGTCTCTCACTGTTCAAGTAAACCTACCATTAAAATTATAGACTGATCATGTCTTTGTCAGTGGGCAAGCGTACAAAATCAGCAGGGGATCAAATAAGTTTTTTCCCTCACTGTATATACAGTGGGGAGAACAAGTATTTGATACACTGCCGATTTTGCAGGTTTTCCTACTTACAAAGTATGTAGAGGTCTGTAATTTTTATCGTAGGTACACTTCAACTGTGAGAGACGGAATCTAAAACAAAAATCCAGAAAATCACATTGTAAGATTTTTAAGTAATTCATTTGCATTTTATTGCATGACATAAGTATTTGATCACCTACCAACCAGTAAGAATTCCGGCTCTCACAGACCTGTTAGTTTTTCTTTAAGAAGCCCTCCCGTTCTCCACTCATTACCTGTATTAACTGCACCTGTTTGAACTCGTTACCTGTATAAAAGACACCTGTCCACACACTCAATCAAACAGACTCCAACCTCTCCACAATGGAGGTGGAAACATCATTCTTTGGGGATGCTTTTCTGCAAAGGGGACAGGACGACTGCACCGTATTGAGGGGAGGATGGATGGGGCCATGTATCGCAAGATCTTGGCCAACAACCTCCTTCCCTCAGTAAGAGCATTGAAGATGGGTCGTGGCTGGGTCTTCCAGCATGACAACGACCCGAAACACACAGCCAGGGCAACTAAGGAGTGGCTCTGTAAGAAGCATCTCAAGGTCCTGGAGTGGCCTAGCCAGTCTCCAGACCTGAACCCAATAGAAAATCTTTGGAGGGAGCTGAAAGTCCGTATTGCCCAGCGACAGCCCCAAAACCTGAAGGATCTGGAGAAGGTCTGTATGGAGGAGTGGGCCAAAATCCCTGCTGCAGTGTGTGCAAACCTGGTCAAGACCTACAGGAAACGTATGATCTCTGTAATTGCAAACAAAGGTTTCTGTACCAAATATTAAGTTCTGCTTTTCTGATGTATCAAATACTTATGTCATGCAATAAAATGCAAATTAATTACTTAAAAATCATACAATGTGATTTTCTGGATTTTTGTTTTAGATTCCGTCTCTCACAGTTGAAGTGTACCTATGATAAAAATTACAGACCTCTACATGCTTTGTAAGTAGGAGAAGCTGCAAAATCGGCAGTGTATCAAATACTTGTTCTCCCCACTGTATATATTACCCCTTGGCAGCGTTATCAGAAAGCACAGCTTTGATTTTCTTTGCTACGCAGACGATACACAAATGTACATGTCTCTGTCACCAGAGGGTTTTAGCTCCACAGATAAATTATTAGACTGTATTAGTTAGTGATTTAAATACTTGGATGGCTCACAACTTCCTCCAGCTAAATCAAGACAAGACCAAGGTACTTATTGTTGGAGCCAAAGCACAGAGATAGAATCTGGCCGCATATTTTAATTCACGGGCAATAAAGATAAAACACCAGGTAAAAAAAACCTAGGTGTCATTTTATATTCTGAATTCAATTTCGAATCAAGCATCAGGAATGTGACCAAAATAGCTTTTTACCACCTGAGGTTCATTGCCAAGGTGCGGCCGTTTCTCTCTCAGGCTGATACAGAGAGACTCGTCCATGCTTTTATTACAAGCAGGCTTGACTACTGTAGAGAGAGAGAGAGAGAAAGAGAGAGAGAGCGAGAGAGAGAGAGAGAGAGAGAGAGAGAAAGAGAGAGAGAGAGAGAGAGAGAGAGAGAGAGAGAGAGAGAGAGAGAGAGAGACACACACAAAACACACTGGGACCTGCAGCCACGACATCATCAGCATGCATAATCCCACCGCAGCCTCATTAGACCTGTCCTGGACACACACAACACCGACACACTCACACACTCTGACAGCATTAGAAGCTTTGTCCCAGCTTTTACTACTCTATGACTTACCAAGCTGTCCGTAGCCCTTTCCTGCAGTCAAATGACCTAGTGGCCTCATGGGTGGAATGTTATTAATATGAAATATTAATAACATCATCAGCATTATGAGAAAATTTTAAAAAATCTTCATAATTTAAAGAAACTCACTGAAAATCCAGTGTTTCTATGTCAAACAGTTTTGTTATATTTCAGTCTTCTGTGATGTATATAAAGTGTAATATTGGGATACAAACTCAAAATGGAATATATTTCAACTCTATATCTGACATGGTCCAGGTGTCTTCCTGTTTTAAGGCCATAACCATGTGAGTGAGTTGTATACTTTTGTTCCAAAGTATATTTGTTTAAGACTACCAAGAAACACTCTGTGTGACCCTGATTTAGCCGTAAAAGGTAATTAAGTGTGGAACTGTTTTGGTGCAAAAAATATATATATATATATAGATTATTATTTAAAAAATTACTAACACATAATTCTACTCTACTTCTAATAAAGATAATCTGTAATCTACCATTTATGAAAGTGATTATTTCTCTCTCTCTCTCTCTCTCTCTCTCTCTCTCTCTCTCTCTCTCTCTCTCTCTCTCTCTCTCTCTCTCTCTCTCTCTCTCTCTCTCTCTCTCTCTCTCTCTCTCTCTCTCTCTCTCTCTCTCTCCCACTTTACACCCACACATACACTTAGGGTAAGGCCTATAAAACAGTCATGCTCTGCCAGCGCAAATTAGCCAGTAACCTTCAATTAGAGGAACTCCGGTTGAAAACTAAACACAACGATTTGTTGCTCTATTGTTTCGGAAGGCTGTTAAAAAAAAAAAGCCTAAAAAAGCCTTTCACAGACAGTTGCAAAACGCACAGAGACTCGCAGTCATATACACACCCACAGAATCAAGCCTCCGCAAACACTTTTCCCCGAAGGAAAAATGTATGTGGGTGACTTAGGTTGGGTGAATAGTGCTGTGAGAATGGCTTGGAAATGAACAGGGAGCCACCAAGCATGGCGAAATCATTATTCAGACGGCTGGCTCTTCAGACAGGTATGAAACTGGACAAACCCAGAGAAAGCTAGCGTTGCGTCCCAAATGGCACCCCATTCCCTACATAGGGTCCTATGGGCCCTGGTCAAAAGTAGTGCACTATAAAGAAAATAGGGTGCCCAGAGAAATGTAACTTTATGACTGTAACTACTGTTCCCTGAAGGAGGGAAATGAGGTACAACATACTATGGGGAGTCGCACTCTCGCGACTTCGGTTGAAAGATCTACAATCACGCCTGTCAATAAAATCCACGCCTCGCTGGAATGCCCCGCCTTCCACAGGTGATTCCTTCCTTCAATTTAATACAGTATGAAAAAAAAAAAATTTATGCACTCACTAACTGTAAGTCGCTCTGGATAAGAGCATCTGCTAAATGACTAAAAAAATAAAATACCACTCTTCACTGAGCCCAAGAACGGGCGGGGCCAAACAGGTGTTGTATCTCATTTCCCTCCTTCAGAGAACAGTAGTTCTAGTCGTAACGCTACGTTCCCTTTCAGTCAGTCAACATCGGTACATCATACTATGGCGAAATATAATCACGCCCCAAGCCGACCCCAACGGATACTAAATTTAAATGGCCCATGGCAGACCACCCAGACCTGACCAGATGCAGTAGTCTGGGTATTTGCGCACAAGGCTTGATACCATAAACTGGGAGCAGTGACAGCCAATCAATAAAACCTCACAAAAGTGTGTGGTGAAGCCCAACTCACCGCAGCACAAATGTCTCCTATAGTATCTCCTATAGTCAATACCCAAGACGCTGCCAGACCCCTGGTGGAGTGGGTGTGTACACCACTAGGTAACCCTTGCCCCTTGCTGCTATATGCCGGGGAGATATATTAGCTGCCTGCCAGCTGGATGAGCAAATCAGACAAAAAGCTGGTCACATAATCGGATATCCTGGGTCCGTTCAATGTATGTGCGTAAAGCTCTCACCGGACACAGGGCATGTAATCTCTGTTGCTCTTCAGAAGCAAAAGGCGGAGGCGAAAATGGAAATAGATCAAAATCTAAGGACCTGTAGGACATAGCCATGACGTTTGGGGGGCGAAGGCCGCATTTAGACGCAACATCACCTTAGAGTCACCCGCGGCGAACTGAGTACCGGATAACCCGTGGAGGTCCCCAACACATTTAGCTGAGGCCAAAGCCATGAGCAGGGAGGTTTTGTTAGAGAGGATCTTCAGATCCACTGACTCCAGAGGCTCAAAAGGGGCATCGCACAGTGCCTCCAAAACCAGCGCCAAGTCCCAGGTTTAGAGACCGGTCTGAGACAAAGTACACAAGCAGGGAGGTGGGCCCCCCGGTGAGGCTCCGTCAATTCCCACATGACACGCTGAGATAGAGGCCATGTACTCTTTTAACGTGGAGAATGCCCGCCCCCTGCTCGAAGAGCTCCTGTAGGAACAGAAAGGATGTCCCTCACAGGGCACTGAAAAGGAACAATTCCTTTGTCTTGGCACCAGAGCTCAAACGCTTGCCACTTATACTCATACAGCCCTCTCCTTGCAGACTGAATGGTATCAATAACATTCAAGGGAAACCTCTTTCTATCAGATTGGCCCTCTCAGGGGCCAGGCCCATGGGAACCAAATCTCCGGCCTCGCTTGCCATACCTGCCCGTGTGCCTGGGACAACAGGTCCCTGCGCAACTGGAGTTGCAACGGGGAGTTACCCCCGGGTCCCTGCCTAAAAAGGCAAATGATCTCCGCGAACCAAGGCTGCCTGAACCAACGGGAGTCACAAGAATCAATGATAAGCCCTCTCCAACGTGGGCTGAATCAGAACCACTGGTGGAAACGCTTAAAGGAGGGTCCGAGGCCACTGGTGCACAAGAGCGAGAGCATGTGCACACTGCTCCCCAGCAATAGGGAGCGAGCCAAGGTCAGGAGGGAGCGAGCCAAGGTCAGGAGGGAGCGAGCCAAGGTCAGGAGGGAGCGAGACAGAGTCTTTCCCCGTCTGTTGATGCACACCACCACTGACGTATTGTGATTTCTGACCAGCACAAGCCGGCCCGACACAAGCAGGCGGAAGCGCCTGAGTGCCAGATAAACCATTAGGAGCTCTGGGTAATTTATATGCAGTGCGCTACGCAGCAGTGTCCATACCCCCTGAATCGAATTGCCTTCGTACGGCGCACCCCACCCTTCGGGGTGATGCATCTGTCGTGATCACCCAAACCATGTCCACGTCCTGCAACTCAGACTCAGCTGAGGTACGGGAGAGGAAGTCACCATCGGAAACACCAAGCCCCCTAAAGAATGCTACAGGATTGTCAAGAGAACCTGCGCCTCGGACTAGTATGGGAACAGTGCCGGCCGTCCCCTAGTCTCGCACAAGAACTGATTCGAGTGAGGGCAGCCTGAGCGTGCACCGAGCCGAGACATACAAGACAACCAACGTGAACCAATCTTTTAATCCATAGGTCGCGAACACGAACCCGGCTTGTTAGATTCGTCATTTCGGTGGCCAATAAATTCGAAGAATAACCAATGGTTCGTGATTAGGAAGCTGGGAACCATACAAATTCAGTGCACAACGTCCATGGGGGTGATCACACTCTAAGGGACAGTTAAGTTGGAGCAATTGTTTGTTTTAGTAGCGTGAATCGGTGATTCACACCGAGGTGCAGAGCGGAATAATTGAAGGAATTAATCCAAGTCTCACGCTTATCACCTGTGGAAGGTGGGGAGTGGATTTCATTGGCCTTGTCAAGCGTGATTGTAGATCCATCAACCAAAGTCACGAGAGTGCTTTGGTTGATGGGCTAAGGCACTTAGTGGTCTGGCATGTTATACCGAAGTTGACTGACTGAAAGGGAACTTTGTGCTGGTCAACCCATTGTGACCAGAACTATTGCATTTTATTCTGCTTTCGCCTGACTCTCTGACTCCTCCCATCTGAAACAGCAAATAGAGAAACCGTTATAGTTTTGTAATTCGATTTTTGGGGGATGAGATGGTGCAGAATGTGTGTTTGTGTGGCACACTCACTAATCCTCTCTTAACCATGTGGTAAAATGGTCTTATGTGGTTAGTTGATTTGTTGGCGCTTGCATCATCACTCAATGATCCACTGCTGTGTGCACACACACACACACACACACACACACACACACACACACACACACACACAGCAGCCTCTGCATCTCTAACTCCAGCCCTGAAGGGAGAGATACAGGGAGTGCAGGCTTTTGTTCCAACCCAGCGCTAAACTGATTCAAACTTATCGTGATTAGTTGAAAAGTTGAACGAGGTAGTGTTAGTGCTGGGCTCTAACAAAAGCCTGCACTGCAACTAGAACAACGTAAATATTTTTTATTTTTTCTACAACATTGGTGAGTTCCCAGAGGGACTTTCTTTTCTCCCACCCTGATGACCCATATCCATATATCTCTCCCCTATAGCAGTATCACAGTATGTATGGCCTTTACATCTCTCTCTCTCTCCTCTATAGCTGACGTACATGCCACCTCTGTGGGGCGACTGCAAGTCCACTCCCATTGACTCTAACTTCTTCTAGACTCTCTCTCTCTCTCTCCCCCATCTAGCTGACATACCTGCCACCTCCGTGGGGTGATTGCAAGTCTACTCCCATGGACTCGGACTTCTTCAGCTCCTACAGCCTCACGGCCTGCCGTATCGACTGTGAGACACGCTACCTGGTGGAGAACTGCAACTGCCGCATGGTGCACATGCCTGGTAGGAGCCTCTTTCTCTCTCTTTCTCACTCTCCATTTCTCTCTCACTCTGTCTCTCTCTCTCTCTCTATCTCTCTCTCTCACTCTCTCTCTCTCTCTCTCTCTCTCTCTCTCTCACTCTGTCTCTCTCTCTCTCTCTATCTCTCTCTCTCACTCTCTCTCTCTCTCTCTCTCTCTCTCTCTCTCTCTCTCTCTCTCTCTCTCTTCTCTCTTTCTCTCTCTATCTCTCTTTCTCTCTCTCTCTCTCTCTCTCTCTCTCTCTCTCTCTCTCTCTCTCTCTCTCTCTCTCTTTCTCTCTATCTCTCTCTTTCTCTCTCTCTCTCTCTCTCTATCTCTCTCTCACTCTCTCTCTCTTTCTCTCTCACTCTCTCTCTCGCTCTATCTCTCTCTTTCTCACTCTCTCTCTCTCTCTCGCTCTCTCTCTCTCTCACTCTTTCTCTCTCTCTCTCTTTCTCACTCACTCTCTCTCTTTCTCACTCTCATTCAATTACACATACACACACACACAACCTGGTAAGAACTGCAACTGATGCATGGTGCGCATAATAATAATAATAATAATAATATGCCATTTAGCAGACGCTTTTATCCAAAGCGACTTACAGTCATGTGCGCATACATTTTTACGTATGGGTGGTCCCGGGGATCGAACCCACTACCCTGGCTTTACAAGCGTCAATTGAGCTACAGAGGACCACATGCCTGGTAGGAGCTAGCCAGCTCACAGTAGCTCGCGGTACAAACTACTAATTAGGATAAAAATATACAAAATGGCATTATCGTCGCAGACATAAACACCTGAAAGATATGAAATATGTACTTACATATCAACAAGGATGCACACTGGCATTGGCTAACACAATAAAAGCGAACTGGTGGGAAAATACAAGGATGGCTGGAACTGACTCTGACTTGACTTCTCTCTCAGCCAGTGGCGACCCGTCATTCAGGGCAGGTGGGGCTCAAAACAGGAGGGGCTTTGTGCCTGTTCTGCATGTTATTTTGGCATTAATACGTGTCACATATCAGTTTGCAAACAATGTAAAAAATATATACAGTGGGGGAAAAAAGTATTTAGTCAGCCACCAATTGTGCAAGTTCTCCCACTTAAAAAGATGAGAGAGGCCTGTAATTTTCATCATAAATGAAAATGGAAGACATACAAGACCACTGATAATCTCCCTCGATCTGGGGCTCCACGCAAGATCTCACCCCATGGGGTCAAAATGATCACAAGAACGGTGAGCAAAGATCCCAGAACCACACGGGGGGACCTAGTGAATGACCTGCAGAGAGCTGGGACCAAAGTAACAAAGCCTACCATCAGTAACACACTACGCCGCCAGGGACTAAATCCTGCAGTGCCAGACGTGTCCCCCTGCTTAAGCCAGTACATGTCCAGGCCCGTCTGAAGTTTGCTAGAGTGCATTTGGATGATCCAGAAGAGGATTGGGAGAATGTCATATGGTCAGATGAAACCAAAATATAACTTTTTGGTAAAAACTCAACTCGTCGTGTTTGGAGGACAAAGAATGCTGAGTTGCATCCAAAGAACACCATACCTACTGTGAAGCATGGGGGTGGAAACATCATGCTTTGGGGCTGTTTTTCTGCAAAGGGACCAGGACGACTGATCCGTGTAAAGGAAAGAATGAATGGGGCCATGTATCGTGAGATTTTGAGTGAAAACCTCCTTCTATCAGCAAGGGCATTGAAGATTAAACGTGGCTGGGTCTTTCAGCATGACAATGATCCCAAACACACCGCCCGGGCAACGAAGGAGTGGCTTCGTAAGAAGCATTTCAAGGTCCTGGAGTGGCCTAGTCAGTCTCCAGATCTCAACCCCATAGAAAATCTTTGGAGGGAGTTGAAAGTCTGTGTTGCCCAGCGACAGCCCCAAAACATCACTGCTCTAGAGGAGATCTGCATGGAGGAATGGGCCAAAATACCAGCAACAGTGTGTGAAAACCTTGTGAAGACTTACAGAAAACGTTTGACCTGTGTCATTGCCAACAAAGGGTATATAACAAAGTATTGAGAAACTTTTGTTATTGACCAAATACTTATTTTCCACCATAATTTGCAAATAAATTCATTAAAAATCCTACAATGTGATTTTCTGGATTTTTTTTCCTCATTTTGTCTGTCATAGTTGACGTGTACCTATGATGAATTACAGGCCTCTCTCATCTTTTTAAGTGGGAGAACTTGCACAATTGGTGGCTGACTAAATACTTTTTTTCCCCACTGTATAATTGAGTTAGTAAAGCCACATACAAACATGGTCTCTTTGTTGCTTTCTTGAGTAAGGCAGCTCCAAAATGCAGGTGTTTCAGCCTAGCTCAGTGCTTTCTGTGGTGGTGGGGCAGCCAGCGGAAAATACGTAGCGTAGGGGTTGGTAATGTTCTCTAGTTGCGCCGTGATTGGCTAAGTGTTCTGTCACTCATGAGGACACTACGTCACCGCAAAATCTAAGGGTAGAGATCGAAAATTCAAGCCCCTTTGGTGCTGCCATAGATTTACATTAGAAGTGCCCATCCAAGAAGGCTCAAGGTCATTGGCCACAGATAAAATGACGTCAAATCACGTTATATCTACCGTAGCTTTGATTGGACTGATCATGTCAACATCATACTTTCAAAATCTTAGCTAGCAAGCTAGACAAGTAGTCATCATCATGAATCAAGTTGACAATCTACTGTCAAATCCTTTTCAATCCTTGTCATATGAAGAGAAATTATAGATAAAATGAATTGGTGCTCATTGCGCAACAAGTTGGAAATCACAAATTCAACAATGAGTGGTTTGGAAGGAATCAGTGGCTAGCTGCAAGATTTGCAAAGCAATCACTAGCCTGCAATTCAGTGGAGAGGGTGTGTGGTCCATGTTTGTATGAAGGCTTTATTGACTTTTTTTACATTGTTTGCAAACTGATACGTGACACGTATTAATGCCAAAATAACATGCAAAACAGGCTCTGCCTCACCTGCCCTGAATGACGGGTCGCCACTGCCCATAGTACAAAACTTGACCTATTCTATTCTGTGCGAGAAATAAATATTCCAAACATAGTCTGGGACAGTTGTGGGATCCGATAGATCCCAAATTAATACAACCACTAGCATCAAAACCACTTTTTTACGCAATGTGGCTGACGCAACAGATCAGAACATTTAGCTTAAAATGTTGATGAACTATTAGGCTATTTCTTCACATTATAAGCGCAGCAATGCGCACACGGCAGTAGACTATAAGCGCTAGTGTTCCATTAGCGGGAAAACTACCATTATCAAAAGTGACCGCAAATGCGATTATGCATGTAATGCTTTTATTATAAAGGTGCATTTTTATGGTGAACATTTTCTTCCCCAAACTTGAAACTCACGCGCTGCTTATGTATGCCAGTTAGGCTCTGCACCCGTTGTAAAGCAGATTAATGTGCTTAATTTTAAGAAGTTATTTGGCCACTTTAGTTGTGATACAAACCTTATCAAAACATATAGGCCTACGGGCTAGGCTACATGAGGTGTGCGACTATGATTGGAAAAAGTCACACAAAAAATGGCATTGTTTCTTGCCTTAAGCTGGGCATCATTCACAAGTGACCAAATCAAATTTTATTTGCCACATGCGCCGACTACAACAGCTGTAGACATTACAGTGAAATGCTTACTTACAAGCCCTTAACCAACAATGCAGTTTTTAAGTTAAGTAAAAAATGGATAAGTAAAAAATTAAAATAACATATAATTAAAGAGCAGCAGTAAAATAAAATAACAGTAGGGAGGCTATATACAGGGGGTACCGGTACAGAGTCAACGTGCGGGGGCACCGGTTAGTCAAGGTAATAATATATAATTAACAAGTGATAGGCTAATATAGTCACCCATCAGACTATTCTTGATTTAATCTTGTCTTTACATACACTAAATCATATATGTGTGAAATTTGTTTTGATTTAGAATGGACCATTATCATGCTCCTGTCTCGAAACAGCTGAAAAATACATGTCATATATGCACTTAAATAGCGAATGGAGGAGGCTTTTCCCTGTTGTCAAGATAAGCAATGTACTTAATATTAGGAAAGTTGAGAATATTTTTTTTAATTTTGTTTTCACCTTTATTTAACCAGGTAAGCCAGTTGAGAACAAGTTCTCATTTACAACTGCAACCTGGTCAAGATAAAGCAAAGCAGTGCGATAAAAACAACAACACAGAGTTACATATGGGGTAAAAAAACATAAAGTCAAAAAAAAAATACTACAGAAAATATATATACAGTGTGTGCAAATGTAGCAAGTTATGGAGGTAAGGCAATAAATAGGCTATAGTGCAAAATAATTACAATTAGTATTAACACTAGAATGATAGATGTGCAAGAGATTATGTGCAAATAGAGATACTGGGGTGCAAAAGAGCAAAATAAATAACAATATAGGGATGAGGTAGTTGGGTGGGCTAATTTCAGATGGGCTGTGTACAGGTGCAGTGATCGGTAAGGTGCTCTGACAACTGATGCTTAAAGTTAGTGAGGGAGATAAGAGTCTCCAGCTTCAGAGATTTTTGCAATTCGTTCCAGTCATTGGCAGCAGAGAACTGGAAGGAATGGCGGCCAAAGGAGGTGTTGGCTTTGGGGATGACCAGTGAGATATACCTGCTGGAGCGCAGACTACGGGTGGGTGCTGCTATGGTGACCAATGAGCTAAGATAAGGCGGGGATTTGCCTAGCAGTGATTTATAGATGGCCTGGAGCCAGTGGGTTTGACGACGAACATGTAGTGAGGACCAGCCAACAAGAGTGTACAGGTCACAGTGGTGGGTAGTGTATGGGGCTTTGGAGACAAAACGGATGGCACTGTGATAGACTACATCCAATTTGCTGAGTAGAGTGTTGGAGGCTATTTTGTAAATGACATCGCCAAAGTCAAGGATCGGTAGGATAGTCAGTTTTACGAGGGCATGTTTGGCAGCATGAGTGAAGGAGGCTTTGTTGCGAAATAGGAAGCCGATTCTAGATTTAACTTTGGATTGGAGATTCTTAATGTGAGTCTGGAAGGAGAGTTTACAGTCTAACCAGACACCTAGGTATTTGTAGTTGTCCACATACTCTAGGTCAGACCCGTCGAGAGTGATGATTCTAGTCGGGTGGGCGGGTGCCAGCAGCGTTCGATTGAAGAGCATGCATTTAGTTTTACTAGTGTTTAAGAGCAGTTGGAGGCTACTGAAGGAGTGTTGTATGGCATTGAAGCTCGTTTGGAGGTTTGTTAACACAGTGTCCAATGAAGGGCCAGATGTATACAAAATGGTGTCGTCTGCGTAGAGGTGGATCTGAGAGTCACCAGCAGCAAGAGCGACATCATTGATATATACGGAGAATAGAGTCGGCCCGAGAATTGAACCCTGTGGCACCCCCATAGAGACTGCCATAGGTCCAGACAACAGGCCCTCCGATTTGACACATTGAACTCTATCTGAGAAGTAGTTGGTGAACCAGGCGAGGCAGTCATTTGAGAAACCAAGGCTATTTAGTCTGCCAATAAGAATGCGGTGGTTGACAGAGTCGAAAGCCTTGGCCAAATAAATATAGTAGGCCTAGCCTATAGAAAGCTGATGGGATCCTCCTCTTTTTAATAGAGGCCATCACTCTGTTTTCTTGTGCGATTGCATTGCCTATAGAAATGTTGCGCAACATGAGCTCATGGGCTCTCATGAAGTGTTTGATTAGATTTTCGATGACATTTGCATTGACGTCAGAGTGATTACAGGGACAATAGAGTGCTGAGTACCAGGCAGTTAGCAAGTTTGGTAGGCTACTAATGACCATCAGCAGCATCAGAGCTTGGAGAAGCGTGGAATTTGACTGCCTTCATGACTCATGACCCGCCGGTGTGGCGGTAATACGGTCACCGCAACAGCCCTACCCTCCTACTGTACTGGTGTATGAAGCCATTCACAACCAACCTAAATTATATTATTTGATATGATAAGGAAAATTGCCCTGCCAACTATTAGCCCTCTTTAAAAAAAAAAAAAAAAAACATTCCACTATTTAACCCTATCTGGTCCTGCTCCAGACCAACAGTCTGAGATGACATATCACTACCACTCAACACCCCCTGCAGCTGTTCTGCAGTAAATCCTCGCGTTCCCAAGTATTTCTCTGCCACTGCCACCACAACCTCTAACTTCTGTGGCTTCCGATCCATTTCTGCAGTACAATTAACAGCCATGGCTATGAATGCTAAAAAGCCCACCTTACTGAAGCACATATTCTTCCCATCTCTCTCTCTCTCTCTCTCTCTCTCTCTCTCTCTCTCTCTCTCTCTCTCTCTCTCTCTCTCTCTCTCTCTCTCTCTCTCTCTCTCTCTCTCAATTCAATTTCAATTCAATTTAAGGGCTTTATTGGCATGGGAAACGTGTGTTAACATTGCCAAAGCAAGTGAAATAGATAGTAAACAAAAGTGAAATAAACAATAAATATTAACAGTAAACATTACACTCAGAAGTTTCAAAAGAATAAAGACATTTCAAATGTCATATTATGTATATATACAGTGTTGTAACAATGTGCAAATAGTTAAAGTACAAATGGGAAAATAAATAAACATAAATATGGGTTGTATTTACAATGGTGTTTGTTCTTCACTGGTTGCCCTTTTCTTGTGGCAACAGGTCACAAATATTGCAGCTGTGATGGCACACTGTGGTTTTTCACCCAGTAGATAAGGGAGTTTATCAAAATTGGGTTTGTTTTCGAATTCTTTGTGGATCGCTGTAATCTGAGGGAAATATGTGTCTCTAATATGGTCATACATTTGGCAGGAGGTTAGGAAGTGCAGCTCAGTTTCCACCTCATTTTGTGGGCAGTGTGTACATAGCCTGTCTTCTCTTGAGAGCCAGGTCTGCCTACGGCGGCCTTTCTCAATAGCAAGGCTATGCTCACTGAGTCTGTACATAGTCAAAGCTTTCCTTAAGTTTGGGTCAGTCACAGTGGTCAGGTATTCTGCCACTGTGTACTCTCTGTTTAGGGCCAAATAGCATTCTAGTTTGCTCTGTTTTTTTGTTTGTTCTTTCCAATTTGTCAAGTAATTCTCTTTTTGTTTTCTCATGATTTGGTTGGGTCTAGTTGTGTTGTTGTCCTGTGGCTCTGTGGGGTCTGTTTGTGTTTGTGAACAGAGCCCCAGGACAAGCTTACTTAGGGGACTCTTCTCCAAGTTCATCTCTCTGTAGGTGATGGCGTTCTCTCTCTCTCTCTATCTCTCTCTCTCTCTCTCTCTCTCTCTCTCTCTCTCTCTCTCTCTCTCTCTCTCTCTCTCTCTCTCTCTCTCTCTCTCTCTCTCTCTCTCTCTCTCTCTCTCTCTCTCACCCTGTACCCATCTTCCTCTACCACTCGCTTCACTGCTTCAAAATACGACACTTTCTGTACTACTCTAACCCTAGTAACTTATATCTGAGTGTCTGCAGGTTTTTGTCCCTCCCTTGTACTTGATTGATGAATTAAGGTCACTAATTAGTAAAGAACTCCCCTCACCTGGTTGTCTAAGTCTTAATTGAAAGGAAAAAAACACGCAGGCAGTAGGCCCTCTAAGGAATGAGTTTGACACCCCTGGCTTAACATGTAAGGAGACCAATGTGTAGTTTTGTAATTTGGGTGAACTATCCTTTTAACTAATCATACGTCTTACCTAAACATAACCCAACCCCTAACCCCAATCTTAAACAATCACATTCATTTTCCAAAGTTAACCTGTCACATTAATTTCAGCCCTCGAGGCAGAGCTGCCCCATAAAGATAGATAGAGCTCACTACTTGGAAATAACCCTTTTTTTTTGCATGGACATTGAAATTGACAACTTCCACCATTTTAAAGTAGTCAACTGGGTGGGACTTCCTGTGGGTTAAGGAAGGATCACATAATTCCATCCAGGTCATCAGGAGGGATCAGCCAATGAATTATGCTCATTCCATAACTGCAGGTGGCAGGAAATCGCCAACCTTGGCTTTATACCTGTTCAAACATCACACTCCAGGTGGCAGTATGCACCCTTTCAGTTTATTTACCAACTCATGGAAATAGTAGAAGAAGAACATTGCCTACTCTGAAATGGAGATGGTCTCAATGGCACTTCCAATGCTCTCACAGACACCATAATGGGACAGATACAAAGAAGAGTTGTTTAACTAAGTCTATGAGCTGCCCCTAGAAAAATATAGAATGTAGGAAAATTCTGCCCACCAAGTGCCGAGTCATCCTCTCTGTCACTCACCATAGGGAACCACCACCATCCTCTCTGTTACTGATAATATGGGGAACTATGACTCCGTGTTCACGTGCTAGTCGGAAATAGGAAACGTTGACATTTCCGACTTGCTAACTGGTTGAACACGGCATGTGTTTAACTACAACCTATTAGCAAGTCTAAAACTTCAGAGTTTCCTAGTTCCGATTAGCACGTGAACATGGCATATGTCATCCTCTCTGACGCTATAAGGATCCATGACTCAGTCATCCTCTCTGACGCTATAGGGATCCATGACTCAGTCATCCTCTCTGACGCTATAGGGATCCATGACTCAGTCATCCTCTCTGACGCTATAGGGATCCATGACTCAGTCATCCTCTCTGTCACTATAGGGATCCATGACTCAGTCATCCTCTCTGTCACTATAGGGATCCATGACTCAGTCATCCTCTCTGTCACTATAGGGATCCATGACTCAGTCATCCTCTCTGACGCCATAGGGATCCATGACTCAGTCATCCTCTCTGACGCTATAGGGATCCATGACTCAGTCATCCTCTCTGACGCTATAGGGATCCATGACTCAGTCATCCTCTCTGACGCTATAGGGATCCATGACTCAGGGATCCAACAAAACTCTTAAAACTGAAACTGTTGTTGTCACACCGCTGTTGTTCAGTGTGGTTAGTTGGCACATGCTGCAGTGGAGTTTTATCTCAACTCTTGTTTGTTGAATGTGATAGATTGTTTATCTTAGAGACAGGGGTGACTGGGTTGAATGTGACAGATTGTGTGTCTTAGAGACAGGGGTGACTGGGTTGAATGTGATAGATTGTGTGTCTTAGAGACAGGTGTGACTGGGTTGAATGTGACAGATTGTGTGTCTTAGAGACAGGGGTGACTGGGTTGAATGTGACAGATTGTGTGTCTTAGAGACAGGGTGACTGGGTTGAATGTGACAGATTGTGTGTCTTAGAGACAGGTGTGACTGGGTTTGAATGTGACAGATTGTGTGTCTTAGACAGGGTGACTGGGTTGAATGTGACAGATTGTATGTCTTAGAGACAGGGGTGACTGGGTTGAATGTGATAGATTGTGTATCTTAGAGACAGGGGTGACTGGGTTGAATGTGATAGATTGTGTATCTTAGAGACAGGGGTGACTGGGTTGAATGTGACAGATTGTGTATCTTAGAGACAGGGGTGACTGGGTTGAATGTGACAGATTGTGTGTCTTAGAGACAGGGGTGACTGGGTTGAATGTGATAGATTGTGTATCTTAGAGACAGAGATGACTGGGTCTGAATGTGATATATTGTGTATTTTAGAGACAGAGGTGACTGGGTTGAATGTGAGAAAGACACAAAAGAAAAGCTTATATTTTCCTGTGATTTATTGTCAATTATAAAATGGGTAGTAGCGGACTACATTGGTTTTGATGGATTTGTCAGAACAATTGCTATGCCGATGTTTGTCAGCCTAATTAGTGTTAGGGCCAGAGATACAATATCCGTTCTACTTATTTCCTGAATAGGCCTATCAAATTGTGGAATCTAGTTTTTTTATTATGATTCATTCCTAATAGAACCCATGGTAGTCAGCCAAATCAGTGCTATCTACATGTGGAATCTAGTTTTTATTCTGAATTGTTCCTATGACCAGCACCTGTAATTTGTGCTTGTTAGAAGTAGCAGTAGCAGTGTCTCTCAGTGGTTATTCTGAGTGTCATATGAAAGACACTTGTCCCCAGAGTATACATCAGTCGTCTGCACAGTGAAGCACCCTCCTCCGCTGTGTCTCAAATGGTACCCTATTCCCTTCTATGGTGCAGAACAATTGACTAGGGCTCTGGTCAAAAGTAGTGCACTGTATAGGGAATAGGGTGACAGTTGGGACACTACCCTCCTCTGTAGATTCTGTCATGATCTCATTCACCAGAACCTGCCGGTGTCATTTACTGGATTTAAACAGTGTGGCCGAGATGTGAATAACAATAATTATACGGCAGGAGGGAGCTAATTCACTGTATCTGGGACATCATGTTGTTGTCTTTAACTGTGTTCTCACTGATAGAAGAGCTTGTGCAATCTAGA
>NC_139999.1:6008992-6088992 GCF_964263955.1 Coregonus lavaretus | reverse complement strand
CAGCCCTCCAGTTCCGTTAGACAGACAGGGAGTGGGTCATCTTTTAATAAGACTGAGTTGACTATCTTTTTAAACCCTGCTTCATTTGAGAGGAAGGGTGGATATTTCAGTAGTTACCCACCACTTCAGTAGTTGCCCACAATTGCAATGGTGGCACAAAACAACATTGGTATTTTGAGGGGCGTAACGTTCCCCAGCAAGAAAGGCAAAAATGTCGCTCAAACAGAAAGGGTAACTAGCAAAGAGTCACTGACAACAACCAAAATGAAACAGGTGGGGTTTTAGTAGGGGTTCTGAAAGACACTCATAGGGGGGGGGGGGGGGGGGGGGGGGGGGGGGGGGGGGGGGTCCACTGAAAGTTCACTAGCAACAACAACTGGAACCTAAAAGACACCCACAATGAGCGCCCACTAAATTTGCCCAAGCAGAGGCAAACAATAGCAAAAACCCACACCAAACCTAAAGCTAGGAAGCAAACCCAAAGTTTTAACAAAATGAAAACCGGAAGATCAGACGAAGGAACGTCTTTCTAGAAATCAAATAGGGCGCACCAACTAAAGGTGTTGACCCTCCACATCTCTCAAGACAATTGGAGTACTGGGCCAGTCACTCTTAAATAGCACCTGGGCCAGCACAGGTGAAACACCTTCCCACTAACGAGATGGCAACCAGCACAGGTGTAACACATACTGACTAACGAGGTGACACCAATCGGTGCGCCCTACGAGCTAACGAGATATATGTGCTAAAGTCCAACCTCAAAACAGAAATGGGAAAACAGAAACCTGTAATGGGTATTTCAGTGTAGTTGATACACCACAACATTGGTATTTGAGGGGGGTATTTCAGTGTTGTTACACACCACAACATTGGTATTTGAGGGGGGTATTTCAGTGTAGTTGCACACCACAACATTAGTATTTGAGGGGGGTATCTCAGTTTAGTTGCACACCACAACATTAGTATTTGAAGGGGGTATTTCAGTTTAGTTGCACACCAACCACAACATTAGTATTTGAGGGGGGTATTTCAGTTTAGTTGCACACCACAACATTAGTATTTGAGGGGGGTATTTCAATTTAGTTGCACACCACAACATTAGTATTTGAGGGGGGTATTTCAGTTTAGTTGCACACCACAACATTAGTATTTGAGGGGGGTATTTCAGTTTAGTTGCACACCACAACATCAGTATTTGAGGGGGGTATTTCAGTTTAGTTGCACACCACAACATTAGTATTTGAGGGGGGTATTTCAGTTTAGTTGCACACCACAACATTAGTATTTGAGGGGGGTATTTCAGTATAGTTGATACACCACAACATTAGTATTTGAGGGGGGTATTTCAGTATAGTTGACACACCACAACATTAGTATTTGAGGGGGGTATTTCAGTATAGTTGACACACCACAACATTAGTATTTGAGGGGGGTATTTCAGTATAGTTGACACACCACAACATTGGTATTTTGGGGCTGGAGAACTGAACTGTTGTTTCATACTTTTCATCAGATAGGAGTTGTTGGAGATTTAACTAACTTTTCAGAAGGTATATTTGTTATTAGTCTGTTGTGACAGACTGTAAGCTGGCCAGTGGGCAAGATTTGGCTCTGGGTCCCAAAGTTACTTTGTTATCATACCAATGTTATTATAGTTTTTATTATTACATTTTAGTCATTTAGCAGACACTCTTATCCAGATTTTTTTTTTCATACTCGCCCCCCGTGGGAATCGAACCCACAACCCTGGCGTTGCAAACACCATGCTCTACCAACTGAGCTACATCCCTGCCGGCCATTCCCTCCCCTACCCTGGACGACGCTGGGCCAATTGTGCGCCACCCCATGGGTCTGCGATGCAGTGCCTTAGACCACTGCGCCACTCGGGCCTATCAAGGCCTTACACGTGCTTGGGTGGTCCTGCTGATACACACAAGAGTCAGCCTGGGTCTCAAGGTACAGAGGCTTACAGGACACCAACACAAGGTCTTTCTCAGATATAATGAAACTTTCAAGGCTCAATAGATGCAATTAAACTTGGTTTGAAATTAGAACCATTAAGGGCGACCCTCAGCTATATTCTGCTGTAGTCTGCTATATTCTGCTGTAGTCTGCTGTAGTCTGCTGTAGTCTGCTATATTCTGCTATAGTCTGCTATAGTTTGCTATATTCTGCTATAGTCTGCTATAGTCTGCTATATTCTGCTATAGTCTGCTATAGTCTGCTATATTCTGCTATAGTCTGCTATATTCTGCTATAGTCTGCTATAGTCTGCTATATTCTGCTATAGTCTGCTATATTCTGCTATATTCTGCTATAGTCTGCTATAGTCTGCTATATTCTGCTATAGTCTGCTATATTCTGCTATAGTCTGCTATAGTCTGCTATATTCTGCTATACTCTGCTATATTCTGCTATATTCTGCTGTAGTCTGCTGTAGTCTTCTATATTCTGCTATAGTCTGCTATAGTCTGCTATAGTCTGCTGTAGTCTGCTGTAGTCTGCTGTAGTCTGCTATAGTCTGCTATATTCTGCTATATTCTGCTATAGTCTGCTGTAGTCTGCTATATTCTGCTATAGTCTGCTATAGTCTGCTATATTCTGCTATAGTCTGCTATATTCTGCTATAGTCTGCTATAGTCTGCTATATTCTGCTATAGTCTGCTGTAGTCTGCTGTAGTCTGCTATAGTCTGCTGTAGTCTGCTATAGTCTGCTATAGTCTGCTATAGTATGCTGTAGTCTGCTGTAGTCTGCTATAGTCTGCTATAGTCTGCTATAGTCTGCTATAGTTTGCTATAGTCTGCTGTAGTCTGCTGTAGTCTGCTATAGTCTGCTGTAGTCTGCTGTAGTCTGCTATAGTCTGCTATAGTCTGCTATAGTCTGCTGTAGTCTGCTGTAGTCTGCTATAGTCTGCTATAGTCTGCTATAGTCTGCTATATTCTGCTGTAGTCTGCTATATTCTGCTATAGTCTGCTATAGTCTGCTGTAGTCTGCTATATTCTGCTGTAGTCTGCTATAGTCTGCTATATTCTGCTATACTCTGCTATATTCTGCTGTAGTCTGCTGTAGTCTTCTATATTCTGCTGTAGTCTGCTATAGTCTGCCATAGTCTGCTATAGTCTGCTATATTCTGCTGTAGTCTGCTGTAGTCTTCTATATTCTGCTATAGTCTGCTATAGTCTGCTATATTCTGCTATAGTCTGCTGTAGTCTGCTATATTCTGCTGTAGTCTGCTATAGTCTGCTATAGTCTGCTATAGTCTGCTGTAGTCTGCTGTAGTCTGCTGTAGTCTGCTATAGTCTGCTATATTCTGCTATAGTCTTCTATATTCTGCTATAGTCTGCTATAGTCTGCTATATTCTGCTATAGTCTGCTGTAGTCTGCTATATTCTGCTGTAGTCTGCTGTAGTCTGCTATAGTCTGCTGTAGTCTGCTATAGTCTGCTGTAGTCTGCTGTAGTCTGCTGTAGTCTTCTGTAGTCTGCTATAGTCTGCTGTAGTCTGCTGTAGTCTTCTGTAGTCTGCTGTAGTCTGCTGTAGTCTGCTGTAGTCTGCTGTAGTCTGCTGTAGTCTGCTATTGTCTGCTGTAGTCTGCTATAGTCTGCTGTAGTCTGCTGTAGTCTTCTATAGTCTGCTGTAGTCTGCTGTAGTCTGCTGTAGTCTGCTATAGTCTGCTGTAGTCTGCTGTAGTCTTCTATAGTCTGCTGTAGTCTGCTGTAGTCTGCTATAGTCTGCTATAGTCTGCTATAGTCTGCTATATTCTGCTGTAGTCTGCTGTAGTCTGCTATAGTCTGCTATAGTCTGCTGTAGTCTGCTGTAGTCTGCTGTAGTCTGCTATAGTCTGCTATAGTCTGCTGTAGTCTGCTGTAGTCTGCTGTAGTCTGCTGTAGTCTGCTATAGTCTGCTGTAGTCTGCTATAGTCTGCTGTAGTCTGCTGTAGTCTGCTGTAGTCTGCTGTAGTCTGCTATAGTCTGCTGTAGTCTGCTATAGTCTGCTGTAGTCTGCTGTAGTCTGCTAAGGTCTGATGTAGTCTGCTGTAGTCTGCTATAGTCTGCTATATTCTGATATAGTCTGCTGTAGTCTGCTGTAGTCTGCTGTAGTCTGCTGTAGTCTGCTATAGTCTGCTGTAGTCTGCTGTAGTCTTCTATAGTCTGCTGTAGTCTGCTGTAGTCTGCTGTAGTCTGCTGTAGTCTGCTATAGTCTGCTATAGTCTGCTGTAGTCTGCTGTAGTCTGCTGTAGTCTGCTGTAGTCTGCTATAGTCTGCTGTAGTCTGCTATAGTCTGCTATAGTCTGCTGTAGTCTGCTGTAGTCTGCTGTAGTCTGCTATAGTCTGCTGTAGTCTGCTATAGTCTGCTGTAGTCTGCTGTAGTCTGCTAAGGTCTGCTGTAGTCTGCTGTAGTCTGCTATAGTCTGCTATATTCTAATATAGTCTGCTGTAGTCTGCTGTAGTCTGCTGTAGTCTGCTGTAGTCTGCTATAGTCTGCTGTAGTCTGCTGTAGTCTTCTATAGTCTGCTGTAGTCTGCTGTAGTCTGCTGTAGTCTGCTGTAGTCTGCTGTAGTCTGCTATATTCTGCTATAGTCTGCTGTAGTCTGCTGTAGTCTGCTATAGTATGCTGTAGTCTGCTGTAGTCTTCTATAGTCTGCTGTAGTCTGCTGTAGTCTGATATAGTCTGCTGTAGTCTGCTGTAGTCTTCTATAGTCTGCTGTAGTCTGCTGTAGTCTGCTGTAGTCTGCTATATTCTGCTATAGTCTGCTGTAGTCTGCTGTAGTCTGCTATAGTATGCTGTAGTCTGCTGTAGTCTTCTATAGTCTGCTGTAGTCTGCTGTAGTCTGCTGTAGTCTGCTGTAGTCTTCTATAGTCTGCTGTAGTCTGCTATAGTCTGCTATATTCTGCTATAGTCTGCTGTAGTCTGCTGTAGTCTGCTGTAGTCTGCTGTAGTCTGCTATAGTCTGCTATAGTCTGCTATATTCTGCTATAGTCTGCTGTAGTCTGCTGTAATCTGCTGTAGTCTGCTATAGTCTGCTATAGTCTGCTGTAGTCTGCTGTAGTCTGCTGTAGTCTGCTATAGTCTGCTATAGTCTGCTGTAGTCTGCTGTAGTCTGCTGTAGTCTGCTATAGTCTGCTATAGTCTGCTGTAGTCTGCTGTAGTCTGCTGTAGTCTGCTGTAGTCTGCTATAGTCTGCTATATTCTGCTATAGTCTGCTATAGTCTGCTGTAGTCTGCTGTAGTCTGCTGTAGTCTGCTATAGTCTGCTGTAGTCTGCTCTAGTCTGCTATATTCTGCTATAGTCTGCTGTAGTCTGCTGTAGTCTGCTGTAGTCTGCTATAGTCTGCTGTAGTCTGCTGTAGTCTGCTGTAGTCTGCTGTAGTCTGCTATAGTCTGCTGTAGTCTGCTGTAGTCTGCTGTAGTCTGCTATAGTCTGCTATATTCTGCTATAGTCTGCTATAGTCTGCTGTAGTCTGCTGTAGTCTGCTGTAGTCTGCTATATTCTGCTGTAGTCTGCTATAGTCTGCTATATTCTGCTATAGTCTGCTGTAGTCTGCTGTAGTCTGCTATAGTCTGCTGTAGTCTGCTGTAGTCTGCTGTAGTCTGCTGTAGTCTGCTATAGTCTGCTGTAGTCTGCTGTAGTCTGCTGTAGTCTGCTATAGTCTGCTATAGTCTGCTATATTCTGCTATAGTCTGCTATAGTCTGCTATATTCTGCTATAGTCTGCTATAGTCTGCTATAGTCTGCTGTAGTCTGCTATATTCTGCTATAGTCTGCTATAGTCTGCTATAGTCTGCTGTAGTCTGCTATAGTCTGCTATAGTCTGCTGTAGTATGCTATAGTCTGCTGTAGTCTTCTATAGTCTGCTGTAGTCTGATGTAGTCTGATGTATTCTGCTACAGTCTGCTATAGTCTGCTATAGTCTGCTATATTCTGCTGTAGTCTGCTATAGTCTGCTATATTCTGCTATAGTCTGCTATAGTCTGCTGTAGTCTGCTGTAGTCTGATGTATTCTGCTATATTCTGCTGTAGTCTGCTGTAGTCTGCTATAGTCTGCTATATTCTGCTATAGTCTGCTATATTCTGCTGTAGTCTGCTATATTCTGCTACAGTCTGCTATAGTCTGCTATAGTCTGCTATATTCTGCTGTAGTCTGCTATAGTCTGCTATATTCTGCTATAGTCTGCTATAGTCTGCTATAGTCTGCTGTAGTCTGCTGTAGTCTGATGTATTCTGCTACAGTCTGCCCACCACTTTAACTAACAGAGGTAGTACAGGTGTGACTGATTATTATCTTAGCAATCACTCTGGATGGATGGGCCCTCTCCTGATTGCAGGAACCACCAAGGTATGACAATACTGAATATGATATATATATATATATATATATATATATATATACAACAGCCCATCATTCATTTAGTGTTACAGGTTCCTGTAACACACACACACATACATGCACGCACGCACACACACACACACACACACACACACAAACACACAAACATACACATATACAGGGCTTCCTTCAACCAAGCTAGGGATCCAATATAATTACATAGGGAAATGTCCAGATATTTTTAACCTCACAACCTTAATTTGTTTGCCCCCTATTATATTAGCCTAGAAAATAAATAAGAGTAATGGAGGATAAATTATGATGTTATGAGTTTCCTGCTGGCAGGTGTGTCTTTGTCTAAACGCTTGTCTGCTTCTCAGAAGATTTTGCCCAGGGTCCATAGGGTTCTGGTCTAAAGTAGTGCACTACGAAGTGGTCAAAGTAGTGCACTACGAAGGGAATAGGGTGCCGTTTGGGACACAGGCGAGGAGAGGCTGCCAACATCCAGAACTCAGTGGGTGCCCTGTGTTGCATTCTGATGAGGCGCTGCCTGTTCTTCATCCCTTCGGCTGCGTTTCATTCCAAGAAGATGTTTCCCCTTCCTTCTGCCCTCTTTCACTTCCTTTACTGGATCTGAGACAACTGGGTAGGTGGAACTAAGAAATAGCGCCACCTAGTTTCCTACCATGATGGCTCCATCAAGTTTCCTACCATTATAGCTCCACCTAGTTTTCTACCATAATAGCTCCACCTAGTTTCCTACCATGATAGCTCCACCTAGTTTTCTACCATAATAGCTCCACCTAGTTTCCTACCATGATAGCTCCACCTAGTTTTCTACCATAATAGCTCCATCAAGTTTCCTACCATTATAGCTCCACCTAGTTTTCTACCATAATAGCTCCACCTAGTTTCCTACCATGATAGCTCCACCTAGTTTCCTACCATGATAGCTCCACCTAGTTTCCTACCATAATAGCTCCACCTAGTTTCCTACCATGATAGCTCCACCTAGTTTTCTACCATAATAGCTCCACCTAGTTTTCTACCATAATAGCTCCACCTAGTTTCCTACCATGATAGCTCCACCTAGTTTCCTACCATGATAGCTCCACCTAGTTTTCTACCATAATAGCTCCACCTAGTTTCCTACCATGATAGCTCCACCTAGTTTCCTACCATGATAGCTCCACCTAGTTTTCTACCATAATAGCTCCACCTAGTTTCCTACCATAATAGCTCCACCTAGTTTCCTACCATGATAGCTCCACCTAGTTTCCTACCATGATAGCTCCTCTTAGTTTCCTACCACAATAGCGCCACCTAGTTTCCTACCATAATAGCTCCACCTAGTTTCCTACCATATTGATCTCACTTGCCCAGTCCTATCAGATCTATAAAGGAAGGGAAGTGAATGAGGGCACAGGAGAGGGAACATCTTCTTGGAATGAAACACACCCATGTTGCTACCCTAGCGTTACCTTGAATAAAGATTGTCCTACAACTGAGTCATCATCATAATAAGTCATGGTATTGTAGATGCATTACTATAAAACATATATCCATTGAACTGTAGCGCCACACTTTTCAATGATTGTTGTTTTTTGTTAGTGTATCAACACGCTTTCCAGAACATATTGTTCTATTTATCAAGTTATTCAGGGTAGTTTTCTATGTAGGCTACATGTTTTATGCAGTTGCCTACTCAATTTAGTGTTAATATACAGTGCATTCGGAAAGTAATTGACCCTTGACTTTTTCCACATTTCGTTACGTTACAGCCTTATTCTTAAATCGATTCAATTGTTTTTTTCCCTCATCAATCCACACACAATACACCATAATGACAAAGCAAAAACAGGTTTTTAGAAATATCACATTTACATAAGTATTCAGACCCTTTACTCAGTACTTTGTTGAAGCAGATTTGGCAGTGATTACAGTCTTGAGTCTTCTTGGGTATGATGCTACAAGCTTGGCACAACTGTATTTGAGGAGTTTCTCCCATTCTTGTCTGCAGATCCTCTCAAGCTCTGTCAGGTTGGATGGGGAGCATCGCTGGTCAGCTATTTTCAGGTCTCTCCAGAGATGATCGATCGGGTTCAAGTCCGGGCTCTGGCTGGGACACAGAAGGACATTTAGAGACTTGTCCCGAAGCCACTCCTGCGTTGTCTTGGCTGTGTGCTGGTGGGTAGATGTCCTGTTGAAAGGTGAACCTTCACCCCAGTCTGAGGTCCTGAGCACTCTGGAGCAGATTTTCATCAAGGATCTCTCTGTACTTTGCTCCATTCCTCTTTCCCTCGATCCTGACTAGTCTCCCAGTCCCTGCTGCTGAAAAACATCCCCACAGCATGATGCTGCTACCACCATGCTTCACCGTAGGGATGGTGCCAGGTTTCCTCCAGACGTGTCGCTTGGCATTCAGGCCAAAGAGTTCAATCTTGGTTTCATCAGACCAGGGAATCTTGTTTCTCATGGTCTGAGAGTCCTCTGGGTGCCTTTTGGCAAACTCCAAGCGGGCTGTCAAGTACCTTTTACTGAGGAGTGGCTTCCGTCTGGCCACTCTACCATAAAGGCCTAATTAGTGGAGTGCTGCAGAGATGGTTGTCCTTCTGGAAGGTTCTTCCATCTCCACAGAGGAACTCTGGAGCTCTGTCAGAGTGACCATCGGGTTCTTGGTCACCTCCCTGACCAAGTCCCTTCTCCCCCGATTGCTCAGTTTGGCTGAGCGGCCAGCTCTAGGAAGAGTCTTGGTGGTTCCAAACCTCTTCCATTTAAGAATGATGGAGGCCACTGTGTTCTTGGGGACCTTCAATGCTGCAGAAACCTTTTGGTACCCTTCCCCAGATCTGTGCCGCAACACAGTCCTGTCTCAGAGCTCTACGGACAATTCCTTCGACCTCATGGCTTGGTTTTTGCTCTGACATGCACTGTCAACTGTGGGACCTTATATAGACAGGTGTGTGCCTTTCCAAATCATGTCCAATCAATTGAATTTACCACAGGTGTACTCCAATCAAGTTGTAAAAAACATCTATAATATATATAATAATAATGATATGCCATTTAGCAGACGCTTTTATCCAAAGCGACTTACAGTCATGCGTGCATAAATATTTGTGTATGGATGGTCCCGGGAATCGAACCCACTACCCTGACGTTACAAGCGCCGTGCTCTACCAGCTGAGCTACAGAGGACCACATCTCATGGATGATCAATGGAAACAGGATGCACCTGAGTTCAATTTCGAGTCTCATAGCAAAGGGTATTTCTGTTTTTAATTTGTAATAAATTAGCAAACATTTCTAAACCTGTTTTCGCTTTGTCATTATTGGGTATTGTGTGTAGATTGATGAGGATTATAAAAATATATTAAAAAATGTAGAATAAGGCTGTAATGTAACAAAATTTGGAAAAAGTCAAGCGGTCTGAATACTTTCCGAATGCACTGTACATGTACTGTGTAGTATTATAGAATAGAATAGAATAGATAACTACAGAGGTAATGTCTGATCTTTTCTCCCAAACCTATCTAGGAATGGGAAAATACTATTCACTGCTGAGGTACATTCACATAACAGACTATTCAACATCCCTTTTCTGCTTCACAAGTGGAATGGATGTGTTGTAGGACAAAAACAGCATCCCAGGTTCCCCTCATAACATTTGCTTCCTGCCAGCATATCAGATGACTGAGTCAGAGTTTTCTTCCTGCTAGCATGTCAGATGACTGAGTCAGTTTTCTTCCTGCTAGCATGTCAGATGACTGAGTCAGAGTTTTCTTCCTGCTAGCATGTCAGATAACTGAGTCAAGTTTTCTTCCTGCTAGCATGTCAGATGACTGAGTCAGTTTTCTTCCTGCTAGCATGTCAGATGACTGAGTCAAGAGTTTTCTTCCTGCTAGCATGTCAGATGACTGAGTCAGAGTTTTCTTCCTGCTAGCATGTCAGATGACTGAGTCAGAGTTTTCTTCCTGCTAGCATGTCAGATGACTGAGTCAGTTTTCTTCCTGCTAGCATGTCAGATGACTGAGTCAAGAGTTTTCTTCCTGCTAGCATGTCAGATGACTGAGTCAGAGTTTTCTTCCTGCTAGCATGTCAGATGACTGAGTCAGAGTTTTCTTCCTGCTAGCATGTCAGATGACTGAGTCAGAGTTTTCTTCCTGCTAGCATGTCAGATGACTGAGTCAAGTTTTCTTCCTGCTAGCATGTCAGATGACTGAGTCAGAGTTTTCTTCCTGCTAGCATGTCAGATAACTGAGTCAAGTTTTCTTCCTGCTAGCATGTCAGATGACTGAGTCAGTTTTCTTCCTGCTAGCATGTCAGATGACTGAGTCAAGAGTTTTCTTCCTGCTAGCATGTCAGATGACTGAGTCAGAGTTTTCTTCCTGCTAGCATGTCAGATGACTGAGTCAGAGTTTTCTTCCTGCTAGCATGTCAGATGACTGAGTCAGAGTTTTCTTCATGCTAGCATGTCAGATGACAGAGTCAGTTTTCTTCCTGCTAGCATGTCAGATGACTGAGTCAGAGTTTTCTTCATGCTAGAATGTCAGATGACTGAGTCAGAGTTTTCTTCATGCTAGCATGTCAGATGACTGAGTCAGAGTTTTCTTCCTGCTAGCATGTCAGATAACTGAGTCAATAGTTTTCTTCCTGCTAGCATGTCAGATGACTGAGTCAAGAGTTTTCTTCCTGCTAGCATGTCAGATGACTGAGTCAGAGTTTTCTTCATGCTAGCATGTCAGATGACTGAGTCAGAGTTTTCTTCCTGCTAGCATGTCAGATGACTGAGTCAAGAGTTTTCTTCCTGCTAGCATGTCAGATGACTGAGTCAAGAGTTTTCTTCCTGCTAGCATGTCAGATGACTGAGTCAGAGTTTTCTTCATGCTAGCATGTCAGATGACTGAGTCAGTTTTCTTCCTGCTAGCATGTCAGATGACTGAGTCAAGAGTTTTCTTCCTGCTAGCATGTCAGATGACTGAGTCAAGAGTTTTCTTCCTGCTAGCATGTCAGATGACTGAGTCAAAAGAGTTTTCCAGGCAGCAGCGTTCTAGCCCAAGTATTAATTTATCCTGTCAGATCTCGCAGTGCAATTAGCAGGCCCAGCCGTTTGTCTTAGATAAGGCGTCAGTAGTGCTCTAGAGCTCCTCAAGGCTTTTTGCATCCTGCTCATTAAGAGCTGTAGATAAGAGGATTAGTAATTACAATTGGGACATGGTGTGCGTCCCGAATGGCAAGAAATTCAGTATATAGTGCGCACTTTTGACCAGGGCTCTGCACTATATAGGGAAGAGGGTGTCATTCGGGACACAACCATGTCTTCCCTTCCCGGAGCGCACAGGGAGAGACTGTGCTTTTTTATTATTTCAGATTCGGGGGTTCTTCTTTTTGCTTTGTTCGTTTAAAAAAAAAGAAAGTAGTATCACCTGTTACTTTTAATGCAGGTAGTTGAAGCTGTCAAGAAAGCTTTAGTACACACACGCACTAACCCACACAAGTGGCACACGCACACACAGGAAGGAGGCTTCATCAATAGTGGTTTTACACAGTGAAGTTTGTCCCTTACATGTCAAGTACAGTTAAGTACAGAAGTAATGCAGTAGTTAGATATGACGAGCAAGCAAATTAGGCTGTTGAGGCCTAAGTTATAAGATTCTACTGACTGTGCAGTATCCTATAAGATGTTCCTTAAAAAACTCAGTAACTACAATATCTCCCACCAAGTGATTTGTTCCTGTATGATGTGTTTGAAAAGCTGAGAAATGTTTTATGTTTTATGTTTTCATGTTACCACATAAAAAGGGACTGTGACTTCAATTAAACCACTCTGTCAAACACAACCAATACAGACACACAGCATTAGACACACTCTGTCTCTCTCTCTGTCTCTCTCTCTTTCTCTCTCACACATACACACCAATCACAACCCCAACTTTGCGACACGCATTTGTCGCAGTGTAAATCGGCCCAGGAGAAGAGAAAATGGTATTGATTTTTTTTAAGACTGCAAGCCCGCTAATGGGCCAGGAGTTTAATGACATCATTAATGACATCATCAAAGTGAGTCTGTAAAAGGGTGTGTGTTGTGTTGATTAATGCCCGGCCATTACACTATAGTGAGTTATAGACTTAGGTCCATTCTGGACACTGGCCTGCCATTAATAGACACACTTACGCACGCACTTACCCTACCCTGCCATGCTCCGCCTCCAGGAAGAAAGCTAGCAGACAGCTTAATCAGCCAAGCAGAACAAAGAGTTTCACTGGGCAGGAGGATGACAACATTGTTCTGTCTGCCTACCTGCCTGCTGAAGTCTAACTGGCTCTGTCTCTCTCTCTCTCTGCGTACGTACAGTGAATCTTTGATACTTCCCGCATGGTTAGCCAACCAATAAATCCTGTTGTTTTAGTGAAAGGTCAAATAGAGGAAAAAATTAACACAGTGTTTAACCATGAGTTTATTTCAGCCACTGCAAGCTGTTTCGGCATTGAGTCATGCTCCAGACGGGCCACTGCAAGAGAGAGATCATGTGATGAGGTGTGAATGATGGAGTCAGGCGCAGGAGGTAAAACACAGAAATCAGGAGTTTATTCAGTGTTCATGAATAATGAGCAGCAAGCGTCAAAACAAAACTAGCACAAGGGAAAAATCCACCTCGGCTAAATACAGGGAAAGAGTAGCTCAACCGAGCTACTCACTCTCACAATGAACAATCACTCAGAAAGGACAAGGGGGGCAGAGGGAACACTTATACACAGACTAATGAGGGAATGAGCACCAGGTGTGTGTGACTGACAAGACAAGACAAATGGAGTGATGATAAATGGAGTGGTAGTGGGCTAGTAAGCCGGTGACGACGAACGCCGAAACCTGCCCGAGCAAGGAGGAGGGGCACGAGGCTGAATTCATGACAGATCTGACCTAACTGTTTGTTAATAAACAACACTCATCCTCTCTATCTTTCTCTCTCTTGCTGTGCCATTTGATTGGATCAATACAAGTACAGTACACAATGTTTTCCCAACCAAGATTATATTTCAGCCCCTGTCTGCCAGATGTTCAGTGTTGAGTCATGTCCAGGCCGGTGACCAAACGAGCTGACCAAGCATGCTGAACTGACTGTTTGTTAACAAACAATTAGCTCCTCCCCAATCCTCTCTTAACCTCACTTTCTCCCTCCCCCTCTTTCCATCTCTCTTTCTTTCTCTCCATCTCTCTCTCTCTCTCTCCCTCTATCTCTCTCTCCCTCTATCTCTCTCTGTCACGTCTCCTCCCGTTGCTCCCCTCCGGCGCTCTGATTCGTCAGTCTACTGAGCCACCGGTCTGAGCGCACCATCTCGGCAACACAGGAATGGAAACCCAACACACCCTAATCACCTCCAGCGCACCTGCACCTCATCATCTCATCACCCCCCCCCCCCCCCTATATAGCCCTGGACTGTTCAGTGTTATGTGTGATTTTTAGTGTCTTGTTGTGTACTCGGTTTTTGTTGGTCTCTTGCTCAGTGTTAAGTAAACCTTTACATTGTTGATTCCTGCTTCTGCGTCCTGCCTCTTCGAATCCTCAGTACTCGTCACACTCTCTCTCAAATTCAAAAATTAATTCAAATTTAATATGCTTTAATGTCATGAATGACAAGGTTAATGTTGCCAAAACAAAATGATACACACAATTATGAAAACAACAGTGACAATAATAAATATAGTAGCTATAAAACTAAAAAATATATACACTGAGTGTAAAAAACATTAAGGACACCTGCTCTTTCCATTAAATAGACCGACCAGGTGAATCCAGGTGAAAGCTATGATCCCTTATTGATGTCACTTGTTAAATCCTCTTCAATCAGTGTAGATGAAGGGGAGGAGACAGGTTAAAGAAGGACTTTTAAGCCTTGAGACAATTGAGATATGGATTGTGTATGTGTGCCATTCAGAGGGTGAATGGGCAAGACAAAAGATTTAAGTGCCTTTGAACGGGGTATGGTAGTAGGTGCCATGCGCACCGGTTTGTGTCAAGAACTACAACGCTGCTGGGTTTTCCACGCTCAACAGTTTCCCGTGTGTGTCAAGAATGGTCCACCACCCAAAGGACATCCAGCCAACTTGACACAACTATGTGAAGCATTGGAGTCAACATGTGCCAGCATCCCTGTGGAAGGCTTTCGACACCTTGTAGAGTCCATTCCCTGACGAATTGAGGCTGTTCTGAGGGCAAAAGTGGGGGGGTGCAACTCATTATTAGGATGGTGTTCCTAATGTTTGGTATACTCAGTGTATATATATATATATATATATATATATATGTATAAACAAATAGATATCTAATACAAAATGTTTATAATGGTCAACATTTAATATTTATTAAAACAATTAAAATGATTGGTGGTATTTATATTGTCTATATACTATAATTATAGTACACAGAGAAAATAGTACATTTTATGTTTCTTCCCTTAACTTGTGGCAAGCTGTGACATACTGTGCAGCCAACTCTACCACAAAAGCAGACGTTTCTCTTTGTTTGATTGTTCAAAAATGTGTAGACATTATCATTGTGACTTTGGGGAAAGACTCTCTAAGTAATATATATTTGGGGCAGAAGATAAGAACATATAAATCTCTCTCTCTTTTTTACCCCCCCCCCCCTCTCTTTCTCTCTTTCTCTCTCTCTCTCTCTCTCTCTCTCTCTCTCTCTCTCTCTCTCTCTCTCTCTCCGACTTCATCACAATTCATTTGAGTGAATCAACATGACAACATTGTCTTAGGCCGGGGCTTTGCTAAGGAAGATCCTTTTGATTTAATGTCTTCCTTCATTGATTTTCTAATAAAACCGATGGCAGGCAGCAATGCAGGCTGAGCAGCTTGTTGTTCTATTCAAAGAACAAGTCAGTAATTCAGAATTACCTTATGAGATGTCTGTCAAATGTGTGTATGTTTACAGTTTAAACACAGGCTTTGGTCACGCTGTTAATACAGTAGATATACTAGTAATACAATAATATTAACCTGTTTAAACTGTTTGAAGGTGAATAAATATCCCAGTCAGTCCAGGTCAACACCTGGCATGCCTGGTGCCCACTATAACCTGTACCAATTGTAAAGGTCCATTGGCAGAGAAATCGTAGTATGCCCCCATACAGAAAGGTTTTACATGCATTTGGTTGTTTTCATTTTGAGAGACTGCGTTTATAGCATGATGTAGAATGTAAAAACCATACCACTATAAGTGCTGGTTGTATTGAAATTAAACAGCAGAGGTCGTTGTTGTAAAAAGAATCGCTCCGCTACTCCCATCATCTCGCGATAGTTCCATTCCACTATCCGGCGGCGGAGATAGCCAGAAGAGATGGCGGCCAGAGGTAGTTTTCAATCAGCTCCAACCGGAGGTGGTGGCGGGGGAATGGGACCCGGACCCCCGGTGCAGGGTGGAGGACCAGGCATGGGACCTGGAACTCCTGGAGGAAGGATGGGACCCTCATCGGGCGCACAGAACCACCTCTATCGCTCTCCGATGCCTGGGCCTGGATACCCGGTGAGCCACAACTCAACGGCTAACGTTAGCTAGCTGCAAGCTAGAACAAAGCCTTTGTCAAAGCGGTAACTAGCCTATGCTAACAGTACTGTGTGGGCCCGTACTCGTAAAGGCCCTGATTTACTGATTGTCGTAGTTTATTGATTGTTTTGTAGCTATTCCCAGTGTTATGGTTATGCATAACTAGCTAGCTAACTACACTGTAGATGACCACCTAGCTAACTAGGATGAGGAGCTGTTCTGTCCGCAAGTGGCACAGTAGTTAGCTATCCCATTTGCTAGTTGTTTGGCGCTTGTTTGCTAGCTAGCTACCCAGATAACATTTAGCTAGCTAAGTTACGTTACGTTAGTTTGAAAGAAAAGTGGATGGAAAAGTGGATGGTATGTGGGTCTTTCTCTACCTGCTGTTTCGACCTCTGCTCTGTGCTCGGCTATGAAAAGCCAACTGACATTTACTCCTGAGGTGACCTGTGGTCCTCTGTAGCTCAGCTGGTAGTGTACGGCGCTTATAACGCCAGGGTAGTGGGTTCGATCCCCGGGACCACCCATACAAAACAACAACAACAAAAATGTATGCACGCATGACTGTAAGTCGCTTTGGATAAAAGCGTCTGCTAAATGGCATATTATTATTATTATTACCTGTTGCACCCGCTAATAACCACTGTGATTTAATATTTGACCTGGCAGGTAGCCTAGCGGTTAAGAGACCAGTAACCGAAAGATCGCTGATTCGAATCTCCGACCTGACTACATTTTACATTTTAGTCATTTAGCAGACGCTCTTATCCAGAGCGACTTACAGTTAGTGAGTGAATACATTTTCATACTGGCCCCCCGTGGGAAACGAACCCACAACCCTGGCGTTGCAAGCGCCATGCTCTACCAACTGACCTACAGGGGGAAAATCTGTCGATATGCCCTTGAGCAAGGCACTTAATCCTAATTGCTCCTGTAAATCACTCTGGATAAGAGCTTATGCTAAATGACTCAAATGTAAATGTAATGAACGTTTGAACATCTTGAAGAACGATCTGGTCTTAACGGTGCGTGGGTAAAATCACTGGGCAACCCAAGCCAGTAAAAAAGCCATATTACAGCCTATGTTGTGATAATTGCGTTGTTTTCTCTATAACCCATTCGTTTACCGTGATATACAATAAGGCCGTGACAACGAAAATACAACAGTCACACAGTGGCGGAATAAATTCAACTACACATACGTTTGTTAAATCACAGAACCGGAGAGCAACATCTGTCTGAGGAAGTCTACAAAGCAAATATTGCATGTAACCGTTATATGACCTGCAGCATTGCCAAACAAGTTCATGTTTTAACACAGTTTACTAAACCACTGAGTTGCCGCAAGTCAAGCCTCCGCTATTCCTGCACCATTTCAACTTAAACATAATCAAATCAACAAGGCTATATATGCTTACTTTAATACACTGAAAACAAACTTAAAGATATATTTACATTTTAGTGATTTAGCAGACGCTCTTATCCAGAGCGACTTACAGTTACCCTTGCTTAGTTAGAGAGTGCATACATTATAATTTTTTATCTAGCGAACCCACAACCCTGGCGTTGCAAACGCCATGCTCCACCAACTGAGCTACATCCCTGCTGGCCATTCCCTCCCCTACCCTGGACAACGCTGGGCCAGCTACGACAGAGCCTGGATTCGAACCAGGGTCTCTCGTGGCACAGTTAGACCACTGCGCCACTCGGGAGACACCAAAGACAATTTAGTCCAATCAATGTTACTAAATACATATGGCAGTCCATGGTACTGATTCCGGTCTGTGTGCACGTGCGCACCCAAGCAAAACATTTGGGGGGGGCCTTCACCCGACTTGTAGACTAGTTGAATGCCAATCAAATAAAATTGTATTTGTCACATGCGCCGAATACAACAGGTGTAGACCTTACAGTGAAATGCTTAATTACAAGCCCTTAACCAACAATGTAGTTTTAAGAAAATAAGTGTTAAGTAAAAAATAGATGAGTTAAAAATAATTTAAGAGCAGCAGTAAAATAACAGTAGCGAGGCTATATAAAGGGGGGTACCGGTACAGAGTCAATGTGCGGGGGCACAGGTTGGTCGTAAATGTAAATGTAATTGAGGTAATATGTACACTACCGATCAAAAGTTTTAGAACACCTACTCATTCAAGGGTTTTTCTTTATTTTTTTACTATTTTCTACATTGTAGAATAACAGTGAAGACATCACAACTATGAAATAACACATGGAATCGTGTAGTAACCAAAAAATAGTCAGGATAGCCATTAGATTAGCTGTTCAGGAGTCTTATGGCTTGGGGTAGAAGCTGTTACGAAGCCTTTTGGACCTAGTCTTGGCGCTCCGGTACCGATTGCCGTGCGGTAGCAGAGAGAACAGTCTGACCTAGGGTGGCTGGAGTATTTGGCAATTTTTAGGGCTTCCTCTGACACCGCCTGGTATAGAGGTCCTGGGTGGCAGGAAGCTTGGCCCCAGTGATGTACTGGGCCGTACGAACTACACTCTGTAGTGCCTTGCTGTCGGAAGCCGAGCAGTTGCCATACCAGGCAGTGATGCAACCAGTCAGGATGCTCTCGACGGTGCAGCTGTACAACTTTTTGAGGATCTGAGGACCCAAGCCAAATCTTTTCAGTCTCCTGAGTGGGAATAGGCTTTGTCGTGCTCTCTTCACAACTGTCTTGGTGTGTTTGGACCATGATAGTTTGTTGATGTGGACACCAAGGAACTTGAAGCTCTCAACCTGCTCCACTACAGCCCCGTGGATGAGAATGGGGGCGTGCTTGGTCCTCTTTTTCCTGTAGTCCACAATCATCTCCTTTGTCTTGATCACATTGAGGGAGAGGTTGTTATCCTGGCAGCACACGGCCAGGTCTCTGACCTCCTCCCTATAGGCTGTCTCATCGTTGTCGGTGATCAGGCCTTCCACTGTTGTGTCGTCGGCAAACTTAATGATGGTCTTGGAGTCGATCCTGGCCATGCAGTCATGGGTGAACAGGAAGTACAGGAGGGGACTGAGCACGCACCCCTGAGGGGCCCCTGTTTTGAGGATCAGCGTGGCAGATGTGTTACCTACCCTTACCACCTGGGGGCGGCCCATCAGGAAGTTCAGGATCCAGTTGCAGAGGGAGGTGTTTAGTCCCAGTGTCCTTAGTGATGAGCTTTGAGGGCACTATGGTGTTGAACGCTGAGCTGTAGTTAATGAATAGCATTCTCACGTAGGTGTTCCTTTTGTCCAGGTGGGAATGGGCAGTGTGGAGTGCAATAGAGATTGCATCATCTGTGGATCTGTTGGGACGGTATGCAAATTGAGTGGGTCTAAGGTTTCTGGGATAATGGTGTTGATGTGAGCCATGATCAGCCTTTCAAAGCACTTCATGGCTACAGACGTGAGTGCTATGGGTCGGTAGTCATTTAGGCAGGTTATCTTAGTGTTCTTGGGAACAGGGACTATGGTGGTCTGCTTGAAACATGTTGGTATTACAGACTCAGTCAGGGAAAGGTTGAAAATGTCAGTGAAGACACTTACCAGTAGGTCAGCGCATGCTCGGAGTATGCGTCCTGTATTGACTGAAAATTATAAACACTGGTTTAACGTGTATTTTTTGTAAAGAAAAAATTGTGGGTCAAATATTTTAGGAAGACTGGCTTCCCTTGGGTCCATGAATACACACCACTGACTCTAATAAACTCCTCCCAGTACGTTCAGAAGAGGACTGGCCACCCCTCAGATCCTGGTTCCACTTTAGGTTTCTTCATAGGTTCCTTCCTTTCTAGGGAGTTTTTCCTAGCCACCGTACTTCTACATCTGCATTGCTTGCTCTTTGGGGTTTTAGGCTGGGTTTCTGTATAAGCACTTTGTGACATCTGCTGATGTGAAAAGGGCTTTATAAATCAATCAATCAATCAAATGTTATTTATAAAGGCCTTTTTACATTTCTCCCTAGAAAGGCAGAAACCTAACAAGAAACCTAGAGAGGAACCAGTCTCGGAGGGGTGGGCAGTCCCCTTCTGGCTGTACCGGATGGAGATTATAACAGTACATGGCCAAGATGTTCAAACGTTCATAGATGACCAGCAGGGTCAAATAATAATCACAGTGGTTGTAGAGGTTGCAACAGGTCAGTACATCAGGAGTAAATGTCACTTGGCTTTTCATAGCCGGGCATTTAGAGGTTGAAATAGCAGGTGCGGTAGAGAGAGAGAGTTGAAAACAGCAGGTCTGGGACAAGGTAGCACGTCCGGTGAACAGGTCAGGGTTCCATAGCCGCAGGCAGAAGAGTGGAAACTGGAGCAGCAGCACGACCAGGTGTACTGGGGACAGCAAGGAGGAGTCAGGCCAGGTAGTCCTGAGGCATGGTCCTAGGGCTCAGGTCCTCCGGGATATAAATACATTTGATTGGTTAGCTAATTTTGTTGTCTAAATCTAACTTGGATAGCTAGGTAGCCTAGTTTTAAATAATTCATTGACACATTTAAGAAAACTGTTTGAATCAGCCAAATCTAGCTAATATGATTCACCAAAGTTTTTACTGCTGTGAAGCACTGGTTGTATCCCGCTCGTATCCCCTGTGGACCGGTTCGTACATAAAAACATTCTCCATTCAGGCTGCAAAAGGATTGATTTACATTTTAGTCATTTAGCAGACGCTCTTATCCAGAGCGACTTACAGTTAGTGAGTGCATACATTTTTCATACTGGCCCCCCGTGGGAATTGAACCCACAACCCTGGCGTTGCATGCGCCATGCTCTACCAACTGAGCTAAAGGAGGCCTAAGGATTTCCTCCATAACTCGGTTTAATGGTGAGTAGATTGAAATTATACGGAATTTCTTTATGAAACTCCATTCTCCACCATGCTAGAGTGGCTAAATGCTAGTCCCAGATGTTGCGTATGGCATTCAGCCAATCAGGTTGCAGCAGTCTTACCCTTGGTCTGAACACTGTACGCAATGTCAGGAAGTAGCATTAGCCACAATAGCATGGTGGAAAATGGTGCTTCATAAAGAAAGTATGCATATTTTCCTAACTTTTTCCCACCTACTTGCCATTCAATCGGGTTAAGGAGGAAAGCGGCACAGATCCTAATCCAGGCACTTGTCATCTCCCGTCTGGATTACTGCAACTCGCTGTTGCCTGGGCTCCCTGCCTGTGCCATTAAACCCCTACAACTCATCCAGAATGCCGCAGCCCGTCTGGTGTTCAACCTTCCCAAGTTCTCTCACGTCACCCCGCTCCTCCGCACACTCCACTGGCTTCCAGTTGAAGCTTGCATCTGCTACAAGACCATGGTGCTTGCCTACGGAGCTGTGAGGGGAACGGCACCTCCGTACCTTCAGGCTCTGATCAGTCCCTACACCCAAACGAGGGCATTGCGTTCATCCACCTCTGGCCTGCTGGCCCCCCTACCTCTGCGGAAGCACAGTTCCCGCTCAGCCCAGTCAAAACTGTTCGCTGCTCTGGCACCCCAATGGTGGAACAAGCTCCCTCACGACGCCAGGACAGCGGAGTCACTCACCACCTTCCGGAGACACTTGAAACCCTACCTCTTTAAGGAATACCTGGGATAGGATAAAGTAATCCTTCTACCCCCACTTACCCCACCCCCCCCCAAAAAAAATCAAAATACATATTGTAAAGTGGTTATCCCACTGGCTATAAGGTGAATGCACCAATTTGTAAGTGGCTCTGGATAAGAGCGTCTGCTAAATGACTTAAATGTAAAATGAAGTCGACCCATTTGCAGCCTGAGCGGAGGATGTTTTATCTACCAACAGCTCCATGGGGGGAAACGAATGTATAGCTGGCTGCATAGATTCCCTTTGGACGGTAAGATGAAACAACTCAATATCGCCATCTGCTGGCCTTTGGGCTATCCAGATAAGTGATAACCATGTTTCCATTACTGGGCGTTACAGGTTTGTTTATACAAAACGCTGCCAGGTTTCAACTAACCTGCTCTTGGTGACACTGTCTTTGTTCTCGATTCGGGAGAAAAGGTATCTTATAAATGTCTGTCCAGTTGCAGGTGGTGCTACAAAAACCAGAGGACACAGAAAGATATTAAATCCATGTTTTGTATCAAGTGAGAAATGCCGCTTGCATGTATGTAGATCAGGGTGTCTTCAACCTTTTCTTGCCCAGGGACCCCACCCCCCGAGGCAAACTGCCGACCCAGGGACCCCATCATATGTTAACCGAAAATGTTTTTCTCACGTCTTATCATTAGCTGAATGAAAAGAAGCAATTAACATTTTTGAATACATTTGCTTGACGATGTTTAATTATCTTGACCTCCCCACATTTATAATTGGAAGAGGAAACTCGAACAGCCTATTAGCTAGAAAAACTCAACACATTTTTGCTCAAAGCAACAGTTTAGCTGGTTAAACAAAGGTGAGCCATGTGTTGGCAAAAATGTCCAGTGGGGAAAAAATGTATTTAGTCAGCCACCAATTGTGCAAGTTCTCCCACTTAAAAAGATGAGAGAGGCCTGTAATTTTCATCATAGGTACATGTCAACTATGACAGACAAATTGAGTATAAAAATCCAGAAAATCACATTGTAGGATTTTTAATGAATTTATTTGCAAATTATGGTGGAAAATAAGTATTTGGTCACCTACAAACAAGCAAGATTTCTGGCTCTCACAGACCTGTAACTTCTTCTTTAAGAGGCTCCTCTGTCCTCCACTCGTTACCTGTATTAATGGCACCTGTTTGAACTTGTTATCAGTATAAAAGACACCTGTCCACAACCTCAAACAGTCACACTCCAAACTCCACTATGGCCAAGACCAAAGAGCTGTCAAAGGACACCAGAAACAAAATTGTAGACCTGCACCAGGCTGGGAAGACTGAATCTGCAATAGGTAAGCAGCTTGATTTGAAGAAATCAACTGTGGGAGCAATTATTAGGAAATGGAAGACATACAAGACCACTGATAATCTCCCTCGATCTGGGGCTCCACGCAAGATCTCACCCCGTGGGGTCAAAATGATCACAAGAACGGTGAGCAAAAATCCCAGAACCACACGGGGGGACCTAGTGAATGACCTGCAGAGAGCTGGGACCAAAGTAACAAAGCCTACCATCAGTAACACACTACGCCAACAGGGACTCAAATCCTGCAGTGCCAGATGTGTCCCCCTGCTTAAGCCAGTACATGTCCAGGCCCGTCTGAAGTTTGCTAGAGTGCATTTGGATGATCCAGAAGAGGATTGGGAGAATGTCATATGGTCAGATGAAACCAAAATAGAACTTTTTGGTAAACTCAACTCGTCGTGTTTGGAAGACAAAGAATGCTGAGTTGCATTTAAAGATCACCATACCTACTGTGAAGCATGGGGGTGGAAACATCATGCTTTGGGGCTGTTTTTCTGCAAAGGGACCAGGACGACTGATCCGTGTAAAGGAAAGAATGAATGGGGCCATGTATCGTGAGATTTTGAGTGAAAACCTCCTTCCTTCAGCAAGGGCATTGAAGATGAAACGTGGCTGGGTCTTTCAGCATGACAATGATCCCAAACACACCGCCCGGGCAACGAAGGAGTGGCTTCGTAAGAAGCATTTCAAGGTCCTGGAGTGGCCTAGCCAGTCTTCAGATCTCAACCCCATAGAAAATCTTTGGAGGGAGTTGAAAGTCCGTGTTGCCCAGCGACCGCCCCAAAACATCACTGCTCTAGAGGAGATCTGCATGGAGGAATGGGCCAAAATACCAGCAACAGTGTGTGAAAACCTTGTGAAGACTTACAGAAAACGTTTGACCTGTGTCATTGCCAACAAAGGGTATATAACAAAGTATTGAGAAACTTTTGTTATTGACCAAATACTTATTTTCCACCATAATTTGCAAATAAATTCATTAAAAATCCTACAATGTGATTTTATTTTTCTCGTTTTGTCTGTCATAGTTGACATGTACCTATGATGAAAATTACAGGCCTCTCATCTTTTTAAGTGGGAGAACTTGCACAATTGGTGGCTGACTAAATACTTTTTTTCCCCACTGTATGTCCAAGTCAAGAAAGCTTACCAGGAGCCAGCGGCATTGCCGTGGCCCGTACCCGCGGGTGCTTTTTCAAAGCCTATCAGATACTCCAGTTAGTGTAATGAGCGCCAATGAGTGCAATTTGCTCAATATTAGGAGTTGGGGAAATAGTTACATCAATAAAAAGATACTCCTCTTTTTACTGTTTATTTAAAATTGGTTTATTCTGTTATTGCTAGCGATATTCATGAAACATTTTAAATAAACATTTTACAAAAATCGCGGACCCTGGGTTGAATACCCCTGGTGTAGATCTTTGTTTTGGTCGCGCTGTGATCATCTACCTCCTATATGTGGCCATGTCGCATAGAAACAATGAGTTACTGCAAAGATGCTTGGAAATGATCTGCGGCAGCTAAGATGGCGAGGAACCTCCTCGACCTGTACAAAAAAAAAAACGTTTTAATATCTTTCTGAGTTTTTCTCTGGTTTTTTTTTGTAGAACCACCTGCAACTGGACACTGACCTTTTTTATAAGATACCCTTTTTCCCCCGAATCGAGAATGAAGACCATATCGCCAAGAGCAGGTTAGGTTCAGAACTTTTTGTGAAACTTCACAGCACAGTTGAAAAATATATATGGCAAATGGAAATCAAAACTGGATGGTGTTCAGAGATAGATGGGAGGGGTTGAGTGGAGCTGAAGGATCGGACTAAAAACAAACAGAAGATAACTTGTAAACTATACTGTGTATAAACTGGGAGTAGAAGCCTAAGTGTTGTTGTCCATTAGTTTGCTCCAGTTAGGGGAGGGATGGTAGGGTTAAGTGAAAAATTATATTTCAAAAAATAAATATATACAAACATTTTTATGGGGGGATTTGAAATGATGCAGACAATTTAGAATATCTGCAATATTAAAGCTGATCTACCCCCTAAAACCAAGAAGAAGAGCAGGTTAGTTGAAACAAGGCGGCGTTTTCTATAAGCTAACCCAGTAATGGAAACATAGTTATCACACATCCTGGCGTACAATCTGTCGCTATAGTACTCGTACCCATTTGGTACCTGGCCTTCCCACACTGGGTACTTTGGGAGACTGATAAGAACGTAGGGCTAACGATCAGTAGCTGATGGCATCAAACGGTTCTCATCATTAGCTGTGATAACCATTGATATCAGGCAGCTGAATAGCCGTAGCAGGATGATTTTTCGACCAACCTTTTTTTTTCTTAATTCTTGACTTGGTAGTTTAGAAGACACCGGCTAGTTGCAGAGGGAACGTTTGATTTAGAAAATGCTCTTTTATTACATTAAATAAATGTTTGCTCCATGAGGTAATCCAACAATGTACACGCCGCCATCTTTATCCATTTCTCTCATTGGATTGAGACGTGTTGGTGTGCTACGCTCAGTGAGACTGGAAATCATTGATCGCTTTGAAAGACGCCTGTCTCAATCAATGGGAGAAGATGGGGAAACAGACAACATGGCGAACACATACATCACTGGATTACTTCATGGAGCAAAACGGTGACTTCCAAGTCGAGAATGAAGAAAGTATCGGCAAGAAAAGGTTGGTCGACAAATCTCCTGCTACGGCTATTCAGCTGCCTGATATCAATGGTTATCACAGCTAATGAGGAGAACAGTTTGATGCCATCAGTTACTGTTGCAGATGAGGTGGGGGGGGGGGGGTTCGGGGCTTCAGTAACATTAACTAGCTAACATTATTTTATTTTTTTATTTGAGAACAGAAAACCACTGATTGGGGGCGGTCAGTGTCAATTTGACACAGTGTTACACATACATACACACGTTGTTATTATTACAATTCCACTGAAAAACATTTCTTGGTGAAAGGATGTTCTGGATCTAGTCTTCTGTCATGTCCTTGACGGCCTGGAATACAAAAAGCCTGCCTCACCGACAGCAGCATCTTTCATAGTCACTCAGCCACACATTCTGTTAGCCTTAGAACCACTCCCCAGTTGTTCTGTAGAAGACCAAGGTTGCACCGAGATGTGGTGAATAGACTGCAAAACGATTCATAGATAAATTTTAATGGATTTTTGTTGAATTCTTCCGTCGCCTCACACACAGTAATGGCCACGTTTACAAATGTTGTGTGGGCAGTTTTATTAGTGAAAAGATACATCCACCTTGTTTAGTCTTGTTATGTTATAACTTCAATGTCCTTCTACCTTGAACACCGGGCAAGAGGTTTTCAAACAAAATGGCATTGGCAATAAAGAAAAGTCATTTTCAGTGGTTAGCTCTCGTCCAGCTATCCTTTTTATTAATTCACAAACCTCTGCTTTAAGAACTTGTTCTATCTACATGACTCACTGAAATCACTATGGTGACAAATGTGAGAATAGGTTGTTCTCCACTGTGGATGAAAGCTTAGGAAGAAATCGAGGGAGCCAGATGGTGGCTTTTCAGCAGAGGCTGAAGGCAGGGTGCAGGGTCAGAAGATTCCAGACAGACTGAAACGGGGAGCGACTACCTGGACTTGTCAAATAAGAAATGCAGAGTGCATCAGCGTTGATGACAGCAGAACACAGCACAGCCCTCCCCCCAGGCTGCAGAGAGGGAGAGGAGAGAAGGAGTTGAGAGGGAGAGAGGAGGAGGAGGAGAGGGAGAGAGGGGTGTGCCTCTGACTTTAGCTGGTCTGTTCTATCGGAGGGGGCTCGTGATCTGTTTATTCTCTTCCTTCTGCTACTGTAGCTACATCCTCTGTAAGCGCTCATGCATTCAGAAACACGAAGTCGCCTGTTTGAGTTCCTAGCACATGGATTGGTGAGTGACGTGGAGGTTGTTTTATTAAGTAGTGCCTGTTTCCGTAACCGTTGTTTGGGATGATTTTTAAGGGTGATTTTGGTAGATTTACAGGTTATAAATTAATCTATACCCCAATATATGAAATGTGCATTGTATAGGGTACTAGATGCATTTGATTTCTTTCTTTTTTTAAAAACTTTGATGCGAACTGCACATATTTTAAGATGATGGTGAGAGATATTTTTTTGTGAATGCAAAATAAGGTGGCCTTTATTCAATACAAGGTTGTTTTAATTTTATTTTAATGTGTGTTGGCTAGTGCTGATGTTTATTGTCCTTGAACGATCGTTCAATTGACTTTCGATCTACATCAAATATCAGAGCATCCCTGCCTGTATTTCAACACATGGATTTGTATCCGTTTGTTGCTGCTCACCAATGTTTCCTGTATGTTTTTTCTATTTATAAGAGTCTTATAGTTATTCATAAATAATGGTGATGAATGTAATCTAGTTTTCACGCCTTTGAAACATCCTCTATCCAGAGAATCAGTAAGAGTCCTGACCTTGGTGATAGATCAGGGATGGGGTGGGGGACCACAAAAAATCTGAACTCATGAGGGGCCACAGTTGCTCATGGCCCCTCGCGAGCAAAACATTTCGTGCAATTGTACACATTTTGCCATGGGGTTTAGAGGAAATGTTGCTGTTTAATGCAAGTTTGCTGCAATTCTATACATTTTGCCATTGGTAGAGAGGAGATTTTGCAATTTTATAACAAATTTCATGCAATTCTACTCATTTTGCCATAGGGTGGAGAGAAATGTTTACAGTTTTTAATATGATATCTGAGTGAGACTGACTAACAAAATCAATGGGGGCCCCCCGGCCGGTAATTCGACCATGATTACTAAGTTTAGATAGCTGGCCGCTAGACTAACTTATCAATCTAAAAATGTTTAGCTGACATGGGCTAATTGAGTGACTATCAGTGACTGCCATAACAATAGAAAAACTGCTAATGCACAACCAAATTTCAAAATTGTTTTAACTCGCAAAAGTAAATTGAGACACCGACTGAGTTCCTAAAAAAAAATATGGATCCGAGGGCCTTCAAAAGGAGGGGGGTGCCAGTTGTCCATCCCTGCGATAGATGATGCTTGGCTGGAACATAAATGGTTTGTCAGGGGCTTGGGGCATTGTTGGTACGATTCCTTCCACTACCGTCCTCACCTAGCCACTGTGGTACAGAACAGAACACATCCGTTCTAGAACACATTCGCTACGCTACATCAAACTAAACAGAGCAAGGTTGTATTCTCCTAAGGCAGCTACAACATCTCCTCTTCTCTCCCACAATAAAAAAAAACTTATCTTCTCCCTTTCTCTTTGCTTCTTGTTCCACATTTCATCTCTTTTATCCTCCCCGTTCCCCCCCTATTTTCTCCTACCATCAAACACCATCCATCTTTTCCTCTCTTCCAGACTCTAACCCCTCCCCGTCTCTCCTCTCTTCCAGACTCTAACCCCTCCCCGTCTCTCCTCTCTTCCAGACTCTAACCCCTCCCCGTCTCTCCTCTCTTCCAGACTAACCCCTCCCCGTCTCTCCTCTCTTCCAGACTCTAACCCCTCCCCGTCTCTCCTCTCTTCCAGACTCTAACCCCTCCCTGTCTCTCCTCTCTTCCAGACTCTAACCCCTCCCCGTCTCTCCTCTCTTCCAGACTCTAACCCCTCCCCGTCTCTCCTCTCTTCCAGACTCTAACCCCTCCCTGTCTCTCCTCTCTTCCAGACTCTAACCCCTCCCCGTCTCTCCTCTCTTCCAGACTCTAACCCCTCCCCGTTTCTCCTCTCTCCCAGACTCTAACCCCTCCCCGTCTCTCCTCTCTCCCAGACTCTAACCCCTCCCCGTCTCTCCTCTCTTCCAGACTCTAACCCCTCCCCGTCTCTCCTCTCTTCCAGACTCTAACCCCTCCCCGTCTCTCCTCTCTTCCAGACTCTAACCCCTCCCCGTCTCTCCTCTCTTCCAGACTCTAACCCCTCCCCGTCTCTCCTCTCTTCCAGACTCTAACCCCTCCCCGTCTCTCCTCTCTTCCAGACTCTAACCCCTCCCCGTCTCTCCTCTCTTCCAGACTCTAACCCCTCCCCGTCTCTCCTCTCTTCCAGACTCTAACCCCTCCCCGTCTCTCCTCTCTTCCAGACTCTAACCCCTCCCCGTCTCTCCTCTCTTCCAGACTCTAACCCCTCCCCGTCTCTCCTCTCTTCCAGACTCTAACCCCTCCCCGTCTCTCCTCTCTTCCAGACTCTAACCCCTCCCCGTCTCTCCTCTCTTCCAGACTCTAACCCCTCCCCGTCTCTCCTCTCTTCCAGACTCTAACCCCTCCCCGTCTCTCCTCTCTTCCAGACTCTAACCCCTCCCCGTCTCTCCTCTCTTCCAGACTCTAACCCCTCCCCGTCTCTCCTCTCTTCCAGACTCTAACCCCTCCCCGTCTCTCCTCTCTTCCAGACTCTAACCCCTCCCCGTCTCTCCTCTCTTCCAGACTCTAACCCCTCCCCGTCTCTCCTCTCTTCCAGACTCTAACCCCTCCCCGTCTCTCCTCTCTTCCAGACTCTAACCCCTCCCCGTCTCTCCTCTCTTCCAGACTCTAACCCCTCCCCGTCTCTCCTCTCTTCCAGACTCTAACCCCTCCCCGTCTCTCCTCTCTTCCAGACTCTAACCCCTCCCCGTCTCTCCTCTCTTCCAGACTCTAACCCCTCCCCGTCTCTCCTCTCTTCCAGACTCTAACCCCTCCCCGTCTCTCCTCTCTTCCAGACTCTAACCCCTCCCCGTCTCTCCTCTCTTCCAGACTCTAACCCCTCCCCGTCTCTCCTCTCTTCCAGACTCTAACCCCTCCCCGTCTCTCCTCTCTTCCAGACTCTAACCCCTCCCCGTCTCTCCTCTCTTCCAGACTCTAACCCCTCCCCGTCTCTCCTCTCTTCCAGACTCTAACCCCTCCCCGTCTCTCCTCTCTTCCAGACTCTAACCCCTCCCCGTCTCTCCTCTCTTCCAGACTCTAACCCCTCCCCGTCTCTCCTCTCTTCCAGACTCTAACCCCTCCCCGTCTCTCCTCTCTTCCAGACTCTAACCCCTCCCTGTCTCTCCTCTCTTCCAGACTCTAACCCCTCCCTGTCTGTTCTCTCCCCCTCCAGAGACCAGGTGGGATGCCCCCATCCAGCCGTATGACCCCCCAGGGCCCGCCCATGGGGCCTCCAGGCTACGGCTCCAGCCCTGTGTCCCGACCAGGGATGCCCAGTGTCATGGACCCCTCCCGTAAAAGGCCTGCCCCCCAGCAGATCCAGCAGGTCCAACAGCAGCGCAACCAACAGTAAAATCTCAGACTACATGTTATTTTAGGCTTGGCTAGATTTACTTCAACAGCAGGCTTTCACATTGTTACCAGGGTATAAGGAGGGACGTTATAAATTATTATTAGTTTACTGTGATTTTTTGTCTTCATTCAGAGTTGACCATGTCTTTGTAGGGAAAAATACATGTGTGTGTACATGGTGCATACAGGACTTTTCGTTCCTTATCAACTCCCACTGTATTGTTTTGTTGTATTGCAGTACCAAGAAGAAGAAGATGGCGGATAAGATTCTACCTCAGAGGATCCGGGAGCTGGTGCCAGAGTCTCAGGCCTACATGGACCTGCTGGCGTTTGAGAGGAAGCTGGACCAGACCATCATGAGGAAACGCCTTGACATCCAGGAGGCACTCAAGAGACCCATCAAGGTAAAAACATGGGGTTAGGTCCTCACTAGGGCCAAGGCCTGTATTCATAAAGCATTTCACAGTAACAGTGCTCATCTAGGATCATTGTTGCCTTTTAGATCCTAATGAATAACATAATATGAACAGGAAGGATTTTATAGGCTACATCTCAAGCCCAGGACTTTTTCCTGATTAACAAGGTGGCCTGACCAGGAAAAGCTCAGGGCCTGACTAGTAGCCCAGAAAAGGCCTGACTAGTAGCCCAGGAAAGGCCTGACTAGTAGCCCAGGAAAGGCCTGACTAGTAGCCCAGAAAAGGCCTGACTAGTAGCCCAGGAAAGGCCTGACTAGTAGCCCAGGAAAGGCCTGACTAGTAGCCCAGGAAAGGCCTGACTAGTAGCCCAGGAAAGGCCTGACTAGTAGCCCAGGAAAGGCCTGACTAGTAGCCCAGGAAAGGCCTGACTAGTAGCCCAGGAAAGGCCTGACTAGTAGCCCAGGAAAGGCCTGACTAGTAGCCCAGGAAAGGCCTGACTAGTAGCCCAGGAAAGGCCTGACTAGTAGCCCAGGAAAGGCCTGACTAGGAGCCCAGAAAAGGCCTGACTAGTAGCCCAGGAAAGGCCTGACTAGTAGCCCAGGAAAGGCCTGACTAGTAGCCCAGGAAAGGCCTGACTAGTAGCCCAGGAAAGGCCTGACTAGTAGCCCAGGAAAGGCCTGACTAGTAGCCCAGGAAAGGCCTGACTAGTAGCCCAGGAAAGGCCTGACTAGTAGCCCAGGAAAGGCCTGACTAGTAGCCCAGGAAAGGCCTGACTAGTAGCCCAGGAAAGGCCTGACTAGTAGCCCAGGAAAGGCCTGACTAGTAGCCCAGGAAAGGCCTGACTAGTAGCCCAGGAAAGGCCTGACTAGTAGCCCAGGAAAGGCCTGACTAGTAGCCCAGGAAAGGCCTGACTAGTAGCCCAGGAAAGGCCTGACTAGTAGCCCAGGAAAGGCCTGACTAGTAGCCCAGGAAAGGCCTGACTAGTAGCCCAGGAAAGGCCTGACTAGTAGCCCAGGAAAGGCCTGACTAGTAGCCCAGGAAAGGCCTGACTAGTAGCCCAGGAAAGGCCTGAGTTTAAATCAAATCTTACATGCTTCATAAACAACAGGTGTAGACTAACAGTGAAATGCTTCCTTATGGCCCTTCCAACAATGCAGACGGAAATAAAATGGAGAAACAATAGAAAAGTAAAAGATGTAATACATGATAAATACACAATGTGTAGCGATAACCTGGCTATAAACATAGTACATAGTATACACAGGGTACCGAGTCAATGTGCAGGGGTACGAGGTAATTGAGGTAGATATGTACAGCACCAGTCAAAAGTTTGGACACACCTACTCATTCAAGGGTTTTTCTTTATTTTTACTATTTTCTACATTGTAGAATAATAGTGAAGACATCAAAACTATGAAATAACACATATGGAAACATGTAGTAACCAGAAAAGTGTTAAACAAATCAAAATATATTTTAAATTTGAGATTCTTCAAATTGCCACGCTTTGCCTTGATGACAACTTTGCACACTCTTGGCATTCTCTCAACCAGCTTCATGAGGAATGCTTTTCCAACAGTCTTGAAGGAGTTCCCACATATGCTGAGCACTTGTTGGCTGCTTTTCCTTCACTCTGCGGTCCAACTCATCCCAAACCATCTCAATTTGGTTGAGGTCGGGTGATTGTGGAGGCCAGGTCATCTGATGCAGCACTCATCACTCTTCTTCTTGGTCGAATAGCCCTTACACAGCCTGGAGGTGTGTTGGGTCATTGTCCTGTTGAAAAACAAGTGATAGTCCCACTAAGCGCAAACCAGATGGGATGGCGTATCGCTACAGAATGCTGTGGTAGCCTTGCTGGTTAAGTGTGCCTTGAATTCTAAATAAATCACAGACAGTGTCACCAGCAAAGCACCATCACACCACCTCCTCCATGCTTCACGGTGGGAACTACATATGCGGAGATCATCCGTTCACCTACTCTGCGTCTCACAAAGACATGGCGGTTGGAACCAAAAATATCAAATTTGGACTCATCAGCCCAAAGGACAGATTTCCACCGGTCTAATGTCCATTGTTTGTGTTTTCTTGGCCCAAGCAGGTCTCTTCTTCTTATTGGTGTCCTTTAGCAGTGGTTTCTTTGCAGCAATTCGACCATGAAGGCCTGATTCACGCAGTCTCATTTGAACCGTTGATGTTGAGATGTCTATTACTTGACCTCTGTGAAGCATTTATTTGGGCTTCAATTTCTGAGGCTGGTAACTCTAATGAACTTATCCTCTGCAGCAGAGGTAACTCTGGGTCTTCCTTTCCTGTGGCCGTCCTCATGAGAGCCAGTTTCATCATAGCACTTGATGGTTTTTGCGACTGCACTTGAAGAATTTTTCCGTATTGACTGACCTTCATGGCTTAAAGTAATGATGGACTGTCGTTTCTCTTTGCTTATATGAGCTGTTCTTGCCATAATATGGACTTGGTCTTTTACCAAATAGGGCTATCCTCTGTATACCACCCCTACCTTGTCACAACACAACTGATTGACTCAAACGCATTAAGAAGGAAAGAAATTCCACAAATTAACGTTTAACAAGGCACACCTGTTAATTGAAATGCATTCCAGGTGACCACCTCATGAAGCTGGTTGAGAGAATGCCAAGAGTGTGCAAATCTGTCAAGGCAAAGGGTGGCTACTTTGAAAAGCCTCTAGTTGCACACATGACATGCTGGTAGAATTTAGGTAAGACTGATTTCAGTTTTCCTGCATTAAAATCACTGGCCACTAGGAGCGCCGCCTCTGGGTGAGCATTTACTTTTTTGCTTATGGCCCTGTACAGCTCGTTGAGTTCGGTCTTAGTGCCAGCATCGGTTTGTGGTGGTAAATAGACGGCTACGAAAAATATAGTTGAAAACTCGCTTGGCAAATGGTGTATAGCTTATCATGAGGTACTCGAACTCGGTCAACCTTCGAGAATCCCTAATATTAGAGGTTGTGCATCTCAAAAGACAGCTCCTCCCTTGATCTTACCCACCGCTGCCGGTCTGTCCTGCCGACGCATCGGAAAACCAGGTAGATCCACATTATCCTTGGTCAGCCACGACTCTGTGAAACGTAGGATATTATAGTTCTTCAGGTCCCATTTGATAGGATAGTCTGGAAAGGAGCTTGTCCTGTTCGTTTCTCCAGTGATTGTACATTCACCAAACGAACGGAGGGTAGAGGCGATTTTATGTACTCGCCGACGTCGTTTTGTCAGGGTGCACGCACGTCGGTCTCTCTTTAAGTCTTCTTTTTCGTGTCTCTGGGATTAGGGCCTGGTCCGGGTTGAGTTTTCCCTGATCATCACTTTGCATGTTTGCCTCTGAAGATAACACACATTTTGATAGTGAAATTCAACATTTAATAAACTTTTTGTGTTTCAGCAAAAGCGAAAGCTTCGTATCTTCATATCCAACACTTTCAACCCTGCCAAGCCCGACGCAGAAGATGGGGAGGGTACTGTTGCATCATGGGAGCTGCGTGTCGAAGGGCGCCTGCTTGAAGATGTAAGACTAATTATTAGTTGTATGTTTGTGTGTTGAAGGTTAGTGTCTGTGTGTTTTTATAATTTGGTGAAATGTATCTGATAATTGTTTTCTTTCTCAGACTGCTGTGTCCAAGTATGAAGCCACCAAGCAGAAGAGAAAGTTCTCTTCCTTCTTCAAGTCTCTGGTCATCGAGTTGGACAAGGACCTATATGGGCCTGACAATCACCTGGTCGAGGTAAAAAGATGCGGATTAATGTTCAGTTATAAAAATGTATGATTTTAGATTTATTTTCATTTAAATAGCGCTCAATATTAGCTAATTGCCTCCGCCACTCTTCTTAACCACTTTCTCTGTTGTCGTCTTTGTAATGGATATTCTGTTCTAAAGAAACAAAAAGGACAAATAAAGTTATTTTATATTGTGTAGTGGCACAGGACTGCGACCACTCAGGAGACGGATGGGTTCCAGGTGAAGAGACCAGGTGATGTGGGGGTACGCTGCACTGTTCTGTTGATGCTGGACTACCAGGTAAAAACATACACTATTACACCGAGGACGTTTTCATGCACAGTAATAATTCAATATTAAACGGATTATAGCAGTAGGCAGATGATGCAATAGTCATGTACACGACTTACTCTGCTTATCTTAATCGGCGTAAGGTCAAAATCGAAGTTAAACACCTGGTTTTCTGAGCAATCTTTCAAGTTATTAGGACATGTAAACACCTTAATCGGAGTTTCAGCTGTGTGTTTGATCTGTGCATATGCTAGCACCAGCCGAGAGCCTCCCCCCTTTAGCCTGGGTGAATTGAGTTCGGAACAAATTAAAGTATGCATCTTAGAAGTCGTTTTCACATACAAACTTTGTCTGAACTCCGAATCAAATATGCTACCCAAAAATAACATGGTCGCTGTGGTAGAACGTCTATTTTGATTGACTATTTTCTGCATTTATCAGAGTGCCATCAGGTAGCCTGATTTCTGATGTGTCCATGTAAACAGGATTATTAGGGACATCGTTCTTCTTGCAAAGCATGTAAACGTTTTAATCTAAATATTATTAATCTGACTATCCACAATAATCACATTATTGTGTCCATGTCACCATACTCACTGTCCTGCTCATGGACTACCAGGTAAAAACACATCCTATTGTTACTGTCCTGCTCATGCTGGACTACCAGGTAAAAACACATCCTATTGTCACTGTCCTGCTCATGCTGGACTACCAGGTAAAAACACATCCTATTGTCACTGTCCTGCTCATGCTGGACTACCAGGTAAAAACACATCCTATTGTTACTGTCCTGCTCATGCTGGACTACCAGGTAAAAACACATCCTATTGTTACTGTCCTGCTCATGCTGGACTACCAGGTAAAAACACATCCTATTGTCACTGTCCTGCTCATGCTGGACTACCAGGTAAAAACATATCCTATTGTTACTGTCCTGCTCATGCTGGACTACCAGGTAAAAACACATCCTATTGTTACTGTCCTGCTCATGCTGGACTACCAGGTAAAAACACATCCTATTGTCACTGTCCTGCTCATGCTGGACTACCAGGTAAAAACACATCCTATTGTCACTGTCCTGCTCATGCTGGACTACCAGGTAAAAACACATCCTATTGTTACTGTCCTGCTCATGCTGGACTACCAGGTAAAAACACATCCTATTGTTACTGTCCTGCTCATGCTGGACTACCAGGTAAAAACACATCCTATTGTCACTGTCCTGCTCATGCTGGACTACCAGGTAAAAACATATCCTATTGTTACTGTCCTGCTCATGCTGGACTACCAGGTAAAAACACATCCTATTGTTACTGTCCTGCTCATGCTGGACTACCAGGTAAAAACACATCCTATTGTTACTGTCCTGCTCATGCTGGACTACCAGGTAAAAACACATCCTATTGTCACTGTCCTGCTCATGCTGGACTACCAGGTAAAAACATATCCTATTGTTACTGTCCTGCTCATGCTGGACTACCAGGTAAAAACACATCCTATTGTCACTGTCCTGCTCATGCTGGACTACCAGGTAAAAACATATCCTATTGTTACTGTCCTGCTCATGCTGGACTACCAGGTAAAAACACATCCTATTGTTACTGTCCTGCTCATGCTGGACTACCAGGTAAAAACACATCCTATTGTTACTGTCCTGCTCATGCTGGACTACCAGGTAAAAACACATCCTATTGTCACTGTCCTGCTCATGCTGGACTACCAGGTAAAAACACATCCTATTGTTACTGTCCTGCTCATGCTGGACTACCAGGTAAAAACACATCCTATTGTTACTGTCCTGCTCATGCTGGACTACCAGGTAAAAACACATCCTATTGTTACTGTCCTGCTCATGGACTACCAGGTAAAAACACATCCTATTGTTACTGTCCTGCTCATGCTGGACTACCAGGTAAAAACACATCCTATTGTTACTGTCCTGCTCATGGACTACCAGGTAAAAACACATCCTATTGTTACTGTCCTGCTCATGCTGGACTACCAGGTAAAAAAATAGAAAGTCACAACCTGTCTGGGCCCTAAAAAGGGACCTCTCACATACTTCCTCTAGGTGTCACCAAAGTTTTAAAGACCATATCGAAGTGCTTGCTTCTCAGAATGTGAACAAAGGCGAACAGATTTTTAATACGATTTAATGTTGCTAAAAAACGCTCTCAGTTCCACTTTAAATAGTGTCATGTTGATGTTTTGTTCCTTTTTTTTATTTATTGAATTCAATATGAACCAGGTGGTTTTGGCAGCAGGGCAATTTTTCTACACCTCTCCCAAATACATTCTTGTCATTTGAGTCTCTTTTTCAGAGACTTTTGAATTTGATGGTGTAATGTCACTGCTAATTTCACTTCTCCACACCCTCCCCTTCCCAGCCCCCTCAGTTCAAGCTGGACCCTCGCCTGGCCCGTATGTTGGGGATCCACACCCAGACCAGGCCGGTCATCATCCAGGCCCTCTGGCAGTACGTTAAGACCCACAAGTTGCAGGACCCCCACGAGAGAGAGTTCATCAACTGTGACAAGTACCTGCAGCAGGTCAGTGAGCAGCAAGTGTTCCTGTGTAGCTCAGTTGGTAGAGCGTGGCGCTTGTAACGCCAGGGTTGTGGGTTCGATTCCCACGGGGGACCAGTAAGAAACAAGATACAAGGATTTCTTAGGGAGAGTAGAACCAGTATCTTTTCCCCACGTTTGTATCTAATGTTGAGGCGTTGATATATGACCTGATGGACATATTGTAAAGTGATTTACCATTTCATAATCTTTATGGTTAAGGCTAAGTGGGCCAGTAATATTGTCCTTAACCTAAACACACTGTGGACCTCCAACAAATAGCAATCCTTATTAACTGTCCATAGCTCAAACATACAAAGCACAGTACTGAGTCCTTGCATGTCCAGTTCTTGAGGAAATGAATAAAGTTCTGTTTGTATCTATTTTGTTCTAGATCTTTGAGACCCAGCGTATGAAGTTCTCTGAGATCCCCCAGCGTCTTCATGCTCTCCTGATGCCTCCAGAACCCATCATCATCAACCATGTCATCAGGTAGGACTAACCATAACCTCCAGCAACAACACCTCGCTTACGTCCTCGTCACTAGTGTCAACGCCTCGCTTACGTCCTCGTCACTAGGGTCAACACCTCGCTTACGTCCTCGTCACTAGGGTCAACGCCTCGCTATGTCCTCGTCACTAGGGTCAACGCCTCGCTTACGTCCTCGTCACAAGGGTCAACGCCTCGCTTACGTCCTCGTCACTAGGGTCAACGCCTCGCTTACGTCCTCGTCACTAGGGTCAACTATCTGTCTCTACAGATAGATCATGCAGCCTTCTATCTTCTCTGTGTCTACAGTGTGGATCCCAACGACCAGAAGAAGACGGCCTGCTATGACATCGACGTGGAGGTTGACGACACTCTGAAGACCCAGATGAACTCCTTCCTCCTGTCCACCGCCAGCCAGCAGGAGATAGCTGGCCTGGACAACAAGGTATGTATGGAGCTCATAGTTGAAGTGTACAGTGGTTCATTTGATCTTCAAGGGTCTGAATCTAGCCTACAACTTATGGTGAGCTATTCTGAGGCTATAAACAGCTTGTTCTTCCACACTCTTTTTCTCTCCTATTGTACAGACGGTGGAAGAGCGAAAAATAGAGGCTCCATTTAAATGTTTTTTTTTTTTTTTTTTTTTTTTTTTATGCTTTGATTGATGCTGCAGCAGGAACTAGGAGCAGACAGGAACAGGCTGTATAGAGAAACTCACTGAACATGAAATCAAACAGACAGCTCTCCCCCAGCAGCCTACTTCAAGTTCAGACTGTTAATACAGACTGAAAAAAAACAACACAGGATGGACTCTGACACACACACACACACACACACACACACACCCTGTCAGTAGCATTGGCTGCAGGTCTCATTGCTGTGATTGCGGAGAGAGCAGAGCTGAGGTGACTAGTGCAGGGTCAGAGAGACCCTGGCCAGCTACTGTGACAAAGGCCAAAGAAACACAACAAATGACCTTAAGACTGTCACGGTAGGGTTAGGCTACTGAGGAAGGAGCTATAGCTAACATTATATTCTACTACAGAATTATCAATTTGCATTGTTTAGGGCCCTATTGATTATTATTTTTTGCCTGATTCTGTTTCGTTTTTCCCAAATTCCGTTTAGTTTTTCCCGGTTTCAGTTTTTCCCCAGGTTTTTTCAGGGTTTCGCTCTCAAATGAACACATTTTTATTTGGCCTTAATGCTATTAGGCCATGCAATTTTATTTTTTTATTTTATTAGGAATCCCCATTAGCTGTTGCAAAAGCAGCAGCTGCTCTTCCTGGGGTCCACACAAAACATGAAACATGACATTACATTTACATTTTAGTCATTTAGCAGACGCTCTTATCCAGAGCGACTTACAGTTAATAATACAGAACATTAATAGACAAGAACAGCTCAAGGACAGAACTACCATCAATTTTAACAAACGCAATGAATAACAGATTCACAACATGGCACAACATAGTCCGCCAAAAAAATCAAAAGGAAGTTTGTTCTGAATTGTCTGTCCTATAGCTGAGAGGTATGAGAAAGACCAGGATACTGTTGTTTAAAAAAAAAAACATGTATTTAACCCCTTATTCTTGGCACTAAACAGTCTCCAAATATACTTCCATTCATTTTTTTCAACTTGTACTGGGGGACCTTCAGACGAGTCTTGTGAGGCCTGTGGGCGTCCGAGAGAAAAACAACCGACATGTACGTGTTTGTGAGTATGTAGCCCAAACTGTTCGGACGCTACAGACAGAAGTTGGCAGTACCGACTTCAGACGAGTCCCAAGACGCTTGTGGGGGCCGTAGAGCAAAATGGAGAACACCATGGTGTTCGTGGGAGTCTCATCTTTCCATAGATGGGTCCTAATAGTTTGTAGACCGTTCGGACACTGTCGACGGTTTTGTGAGAAGACCAATTTTCGGGATGCTTCTGTTCGGCTGGCGCCTAGCCGAACTCGGCTAACCGAACGAGCGTGCTCGCATACTCCCTTAAAATACCTTGCTTCAGAAAAAGCGGTAATAGTACTGTTTGTCCATTTTGAGACACGTAGCCAGTAATAGTCCTCAAAATAGTCAGAATTAATCTAAGATAACTCATGAAATCTGTCATTAATTTTGACGTTTTTTTCCGAAGAGATCTTGGTGCCGGATTTTTCAAGGACACTTTTGCATGAAAACAAGTCCTCTCGTTGAATGACAACCGACTTTATTGAAGAATCCCTACTGTTGACCAATCACCGACGAAGGGGCGTAGACGTCGGCTCCGAACTTCGGCTTGCATCCAGAAAAAATTGTGTGTGCCCGAACAGCCGAAAAAACCCTCAGCGAAGTCCAAAACTAACAAAAACGTCACAAAATGTCCGAATATATGCTCAAACTATTTCGGCCGGGAAGCATGCGGATGCCTTAAGACAATACAGTGTATTTAGATGTTGAGCTAGGCTTGACAATCCATCTCTCTTCTTCCCCTGTAGATCCATGAGACCATAGAGACGATCAACCAGCTGAAGACCCAGAGAGAGTTCATGTTGAGCTTCGCCAGAGACCCCCAGGGCTTCATCAACGACTGGCTGCAGTCACAGTGCCGGGACCTCAAGGTACACACACACAGGGAAACCACTGCTCTGTGGGGCATAGTTCAGGATGGAGAGAATGTTCTGGCTGCAGCCACAGTGCAGGGACCTCAAGGTAAACTATGAACCAAACTCTGTTGAACTGGTGCTTCAGGTAAAGAAATGAGAGGCCCCCATGTGTGGGAAGCCACAATATTATGTGTGCAGGCCTCTCTTTTTTCTTTACTGCAAGGTAAACAAAACAGCTCCCTAGTGCTGCCCAGTTACTGATTACCCTTTACAGAATACCTCGCAAAGCATCTGGGTCATGTTCATTAAGAAGAAAATGAACTGAAATGGGGAGGTACTACTTCAACTTCAACACAGAATGTTGTTTTCTTTTGCGAAGCATTTTGCTGTGTGTCTTACTGAACATGGCCCTCTCCTTGTGTAGTCATGGACTTAGTTAGCCATTAACCCTAGTTAGCTGCCATGGACGTATGTTATCCATTAGCACTAGTTAGCTGCCATGGACGTATGTTATCCATTAGCACTAGTTAGCTGCCATGGACGTATGTTAGCCATTAGCACTAGTTAGCTGCCATGGACGTATGTTAGCCATTAGCACTAGTTAGCTGCCATGGACGTATGTTAGCCATTAGCACTAGTTAGCTGCCATGGACGTATGTTAGCCATTAGCACTAGTTAGCTGCCATGGACGTATGTTAGCCATTAGCACTAGTTAGCTGCCATGGACGTATGTTAGCCATTAGCACTAGTTAGCTGCCATGGACGTATGTTAGCCATTAGCACTAGTTAGCTGCCATGGACGTATGTTAGCCATTAGCACTAGTTAGCTGCCATGGACGTATGTTATCCATTAGCACTAGTTAGCTGCCATGGACGTATATTATCCATTAGCACTAGTTAGCTGCCATGGACGTATGTTAGCCATTAGCACTAGTTAGCTGCCATGGACGTATGTTAGCCATTAGCACTAGTTAGCTGCCATGGACGTATGTTATCCATTAGCACTAGTTAGCTGCCATGGACGTATGTTATCCATTAGCACTAGTTAGCTGCCATGGACGTATGTTAGCCATTAGCACTAGCACTGCCTCGGTGTAACGCTCATTCCTTCGACGATAAACGCGAATCCGACCATCACCCCTGGTGAGTCAAAACTGCGACTCGTCAGTGAAGAGCACTTTTTGCCAGTCCTGTCTGGTCCAGCGACGGTGGGTTTGTGCCCATAGGCGACATTGTTGCCGGTGATGTCTGGTGAGGACCTGCCTTACAACAGGCCTACAAGCCCTCAGTCCAGCCTCTCTCAGCCTATTGTGGACAGTCTGAGCACTGATGGAGGGACTGTGCGTTCCTGGTGTAACTCGGGCAGTTGTTGTTGCCATCCTGTACCTGTCCCGCAGGTGTGATGTTCGGATGTACCAATCCTGTGCAGGTGTTGTTACACGTGGTCTGCCACTGCGAGGATGATCAGCTGTCCGTCCTGTCTTAGGCGTCTCACAGTACGGACATTGCAATTTATTGCCCTGGCCACATCTGCAGTCCTCATGCCTCCTTGCAGCATGCCTAAGGCACATTCACACAGATGAGCAGGGACCCTGGGCATCTTTCTTTCGGTGTTTTTCAGAGTCAGTAGAAAGGCCTCTTTTTAGTGTCCTAAGTTTTCATAACTGTGACCTTAATTGCCTACCGTCTGTAAGCTGTTAGTGTCTTAACGACCGTTCCACAGGTGCATGTTCATTAATTGTTTATGGTTCATTGAACAAGCATGGGGAAACAGTGTTTAAACTATTTTACAATGAAGATCTGTGAAGTTATTTGGATTTTTACGAATTATCTTTGAAAGACAGGGTCCTGAAAAGCGGACATTTCTTTTTTTGCTGAGTTTGTTATCCATTAGCACTATTTAGCTACCATGGATGTATGTTATCCATTAGCACTAGCTAGCTATTCCACGTGTAGTGTTTGTTCAGCTGATTCTTGGAGGAGGACCAAACACCACACTGACTGGACTGTCAATGACAACTAAACCAAGGGGTGAATCTAGCTGAATCCAGTCCAAAGTTCATGGCTGTTTCTTGCAGCCTTCCGCATGGTTGCCTGGCGCCCAGTAACCTTGGAGTTGTCCTTATGCAAGAACATGCCAGAGTGAATGAAGATGTGTTTTATGAAGCCTGTCGCATGCTTCCCAGTCAAAACAGTTTGGTCATATATTATGACGAAATTGTGATGTTTTTGTTTGTTTTGGTGTTCGGCTGTTTGTTTGTTTTGCGGCTGTTCCATCACACAAAGTTATTTCTTGAGGCAAGTCTAAGTTCGGTAGCTGAAATCTACGCCCATTCGTCTGTGATTGATCAACAGTAATACTCCTAGTAGGAGTGGGAACTATGGACGGGATTCTTCAATGAATTGTTTGTTGGCATTCAACGAGAGACAGATTTATCTTAGATTAATTAAGACTATTTTGCTACAGCGTCTCAAGAGGGACAAACCGTAATATTGGCTCTTAAATTTTTTTTTTTAAGCAAAGTTATTTTAAGGGAGTATGCGAGGCACAGACCTTCGCTTCACCTAGCAGAGTTTTTTGTTAGGAGCAAACCAAACCAAGTATGCTGACGCCTTTTAAACAGAGATGGTCCCAGAGCGGTCTCTTTGACCACAATATAGGGATAGGGTTGATAAGCCTGTTTTTTATGTTGCCTTCTTGCCACAGGTCCACCCTGGTAAAGAGATTTCTGATCTCAATGGAATTTTACTTGTATGGAAAAAAGATAAAATGCATGATGCTTATAACACGTAACAACAACAACATTAAAAGCCCACAGGTATAATGTGAAGTGTTTTTTTTAAAGTTTCTAATGTGTATGCATGATTATCTTTAACAGACTATGACCGATGTGGTTGCGAACCCAGAAGAGGAGAGGAGAGCAGAGTTCTATTTTCAACCCTGGGCCCAGGAGGCAGTGTGTCGCTACTTCTACTCCAAGGTAACGTCCTCGCCACCCACCATTCTGTGTGTATATTGCGTCATTATACTCCAAGGTAACCTCCTCCTCTCCTGCCATTCATTCCCCATGAAGGGTCATCGTTGCTGAGTCATACCACCAAGTGTTTTTCTGCCCTGCTAAAAAAAATACTTAGCATTTATGTGACGTGATTTTCAGTTATGCTTTATTTTACGGTGCTGTTCCCACTGGGTATTACCTGGTATTCCATTCACATATAACACGTGCTCTAATCTGTTCTAAAGTGCTCTATGAAATTGGATTACCATTTCTGAAATGAATATTGTTCTTTTACTGCATTTTAATCTTTAGTCTCTTCTTAATTTTGGTGTTTTTTAAATGTATTTCAGGTCCAACAGAGGCGACAGGAGCTGGAACAAGCCCTGGGAATCAGAAATACCTAGACAAGATTACGTCGAAGAAAAGCAGGCCAACAAAGGAAAAGAAGAAGTGGCTGTTCTGTCTGGGAGGAGGAAGAGAAGTGTGGGACATTCATATTTATAAATACGCCCCTGATTATTATAAATTTTTTTTTTTTTTTTGCGAAACGCTTAGATAAACATCTTAGAAATAGACTGCTTTACTGCTGATGGTAACTGTAGGATATATTTTTTTAACGTCAACTAGCAGCTGTTATGGTTATGTATCAATGTTTGATTGCTACTTCCTCTCTTTATATTTTCACTTATTTTCTTTAACTCAAAGCATTCCTTTTCTCTCTCACAAATCACAGATCTTTAATCTATATTCAGGCTTAAGTGAGGTTGAAATGACCCCCAACTAAGTATTGATGCCACTCCACAATAACTAATATTGGGTATTTTAAGCAGAGGGCTTCAATTAAAGTCGTAACATTTGGCCATGGTGAAAGAGCATTGGGTTCATTATAAATGCTTGGACTGTCTACCCCGAGTCCAAACTAACTCATAACTGATCAGGCGATAGCCTACACACACACACTACCATTCTGGCTTTGGTCTGGAATTGATATTCTGTGTTTTGTTTTGTTATTGATAGGGTCGTGTGAGTATTCAGTGGCCTCCTATTGCCCTGCTGGCTGTCCGTTTCATACCAAGATTATTTTAAATGGTTCTAGAATATTGTGTACCTCCCAAAATTCTACTTTAAGAATCTTGTGTGCTTCAAAATTATCCTCTGAACACTTCGAAGCATGGTGATGGCAGGCACGGCTGCACAATGTTGTGTAGGTTCAGTATATTGGTTTAGTTAATCATTTAAGTGGCCGTTTTAATTTGAAACTATTTTTGTGGAGCTTTTGTGTTTTTTGTATTAAAAAATGTTTTTCTCGAAAGTATGAATTTATATGAAGACTTGTTAGTTATAAGTAAAGAATATTAAGGAAGTAGTGTTAGTAGTAATTACCTCAAGTCTATCTAGTTTAGTAAATAATGAGCGGAACAATCTGATTGTGAAGGAAAAATGTCTCTGTTTAAATGGACATACCATCATTTTGACTCATTGTCTAATACTCCGTTTGCCCAAGACGTTCCCCTTCAAGTGAACACAATGGTTTAATCCAGAGCATTCTCTATCACCTAGCAGCAAGCTGCAGTTGCTTGTTGGTCCTGTGTGGAAGAGGGAGAACAATGTTCAGGGTTCTACTGTTAGGTTAAGATGAATTCCTCTGGGTTTTCCTCTTTTTATTTGTTAGTGTGCAGAAGCTATCAACACCTGAGGAAGAGAAGCGTAGAGCTGGGTTCACTTCTAGATGTGACATATTCCTGAATTTCACCTTTTTTTGCAAGTATGATAGAAAGCTTTACGCCTGTAGGTGTTGCTGTTTAGATATGACATGTAAAGGATGTAAGAAGTTTTATGGTTGGGCTCAATTCAGTATCAGTTCAGTAGTCAAGTGAATTGAAATAAAGTGGGGATTTTTTTCAATATTGAGTGTAATTTCAATCAATGTTCTGATTATCCTGAGTTGACCCCAAACCTGTAAAGGATGATACTGATTTAAATATTCAGACATTAATTGTATTTTTATTTCATTGGACCAAACCTATTTTTTTTCCCCTGTATGTTTTAACCCTATGCTATAATAAAGGACATCTTCAATGATAACTTTTCGGTTGTGAATGGATTATTTTAAAGTTTATAACCATTCGATGGCCAAACTGGCAGTCTTTCCGTGAAAGATGTTTACCTGCCTAGTGCTCACCTCAGCATCACAGTTTAATTCTGGGGTTCTTATAAGAAACACGCACACTTGTGTCATTGGTGTGAGAAGTGAGGTGATGCAGAAGAGGGTCTAGTTTTAACAACCAGGGGAACGATCTGGTCATTGACCTGAAGCTGAGCATATCGTGTTCATAGGGCCAGGAGTTTAGACATATCTATTGCTTCACTTAACCTTTGCTCTTGACATTATCCTAATCATACTAGGTCATAGCCTCACGTCTCCAAACGGCGAGGTCTGCTAAAGCATAAGATTTGAGACTCCTTCCTAATGCAAAATGTTGTTTGTAACGTGATTTAGAGAAGGGTCCTCTTCGAGCTGGTCTGACCCGGACTGCGCTAACCAATAACTACGAGGGGGCGAGACCGGGACTGCTAGCCCACGTGCCAGGTATAAATACGGTTTGTCTCGGTTCAGGCGCGTCTCGCACCAAGCACTTCAGGAGGAGCAGCAGACATCGTGTCGCACTGTACATCATGGCACCCAAGAAAGTATGCATCATTGGCTCTGGCAACTGGTAGGCACTTTTTTAAATGTTCATTTATTCTAAAGATATTTAGCTCTTTCTGAGCTGATGATGCAGAATGATCTTACTGTACTGTACACGAGAGGGCAGTTTTTGCATGTCAGTGGTTTTCAAATGCCTCGCTTAAGGGACTGTAATTTAAATCGGCAATAACACTATCTTTGAGTCGGTTGTGTGTCAGTTTGTAGGCTATAGAAGTGAAGCTGTGCGAATGTATTGAGTTTATTTAGCTCGATGTGAAAAAGATGACAGTTTGAAGATAGGCCTGCAGCAAACTGCTGTAGCGCTCTTTTACATTTTAGTCATTTAGCAGACGCTCTTACCCAGAGCGACTTACAGTTAGTGAGTGCATACATTATATTTTAATTTTTTCATACTGGCCCCCCGTGGGAAACTCTTCGTGTTGGATTTTCCCTGCTTTCCTTGTTTCCTTATCAGACTAATAATAATAAGACTTGTATTGTCTCAATTGGGCCTATGGTGATAATAATGCAACATAACTGGGGCAAATATCAGCATTTAATTTATGATCTCAATATAGTTTATTTCATCTAATAGAATTGCTGGATTATTGAAGTTTCAGCCACAGTGACTACACTGGATGTTTGGCTCATGTAGAATGCAGTTCTACTCCTTATAGTTTCACACACACACGTGCTGATATTAACCATATTATGTGAAAAATGTAAATGTAATGAAGTTGAAGCCTGGTGGTGGTATGTCCAGCAGCCATGCTGCAATGACAACAAACGCTTTGAACTGTTGCACGGCAGGGCCATGGATTGACTTCCTCGGGAATGCTCTTATGTTCTCTTGAGGTTGTGCTGTGTTGCATTGTGTTGTTATGTTGGCTACTAGTACAATGGGGGAAAGTTGCTGAATCAATATTGAGTTGTCTGATCTTTAAAATATCACTTTTGCCTCATTGACTGGTGTAAAATAATGTTTGATTAAGCACTACTGTGCCATTACACTCATTAGGTGTGATGTATATTCATTATAAACAGTGTATGTTAATTATTGACTCAATAATAATTTATGAGTCCACTTTTTAAAGTATGCATTATGGCATTCTTTTTTCTGATCTCTCTCCAGCATCTGTTACTTGATATTTGGTGCTAGAAAGCTTAACTGATTGGCAGCAGTGAGAGACAAGCTTCACTAAACCAAATACAATTGCAAGACATTCAACATTCTAACATCTCACTGCTAGCCTGTTTATCTCTCAGAGTGGGAATACCTCACTGGGTTTTGCACTCTGCTTTAATACTAGTGTGAAGTCTATCGTCCTCCTTCAATTTAAGTAATCTCCTAAGATCCTAAAATGTGGAGAACAGGAATGAAACAATAGGATTGTTTGAAAGTGACACACGTTTAACTTCTACAGGGGCTCTGCCATTGCCAAGATTGTGGGCGCCAACACAGGAAAGCTTGACGTGTTCGACACGACAGTGAACATGTGGGTGTTTGAGGAGACAGTGAATGGACGTAAACTCACAGAGATCATCAATACAGACCATGAGAACGTCAAGTACCTGCCCGGACACAAGCTGCCCCCCAACATCGTAAAACTCATTCATTTCAAGCGTTCAAAATGCTCTGAAGAAATTGTGTATTCATAATTTTAGAAGTAACCCAGAACCAAATCTCTTGTGCAGCTAACATTTTTTTTTTTTTTTTTTTTTTTACAGTTTGTCACGATAGAAATCACAACAATGCATGTATCACCTTTTCGGTTCAATAAAAAACGGATAGATTATTACCTGATTATTAACAACCTTTAGATTTAAGTCTGCCACACGTCATCCGATGAATCTGTCTTCCCCGTGTAGGTGGCTGTTCCAGAGGTGAAGGATGCTGTGAAGGGAGCAGACATCCTGATCTTCGTTATTCCACACCAGTTCATCAACAGAATCTGTGACACCATCAGAGAACACATCAAGAAGGATGCTGTGGGCATGTCTCTTATCAAGGTGAGTGGCTTTGCTTTCAGGGCCTGTTTGAATAATAAGGCCAGATGTTCAAATCACTACCTCAATAGAGCAGCAGCAGCAGCAAACTATTGACTTTTTGAAAGGGCAAACTTCTGATTGAATTTACAGCATCGAATACTGCTGCTTCTAATTGTTGCTTGTTGCTGTAGATAGGATGATGAGGCTGACCTACGTTCCAGGTGATCTGTTGTTGTAGGATGTTGATGAGGGAGATAATGTTAATAGATGTATTACATTTACATTTACATTTTAGTCATTTAGCAGATGCTCTTATCCGGAGCGACTTACAGGAGCAATTAGGGTTAAGTGCCTTGCTCAAGGGCACATCGACAGATTTTTCACCTAGTCGGCTCGGGGATTAGAACCAGCGACCTTTCGGTTACTGGCACAACGCTCTTAACCACTCAGCTACCTGCCGCCCAGGCGGGCGCGTTTCGCACCAAGCACCAAGATGTATCCGTGGGGATCTATGTTTCAGGGTGTGGATGAGGGTCCCGAGGGGTTGAAGCTGATCTCTGATGTCATCAGAGAGAAGCTGGGTATCACCATGACAGTGCTGATGGGAGCTAACATAGCCAACGAAGTCGCAGAGGAGAAATTCTGCGAAACAACAATCGGTATGGGGTGTTTTGTGTGTTTTGGTTGTTTTGGAAAATAGAACACAGTATATCTCGTCCATTAAAAATAGCTAATGTCAATGCTTTTGTGCTACATAAGTAAAGATCAATGCATTTCATGATATGGTATTGAAGATATTTCATGTGTAATAATTATCCATGTTTTGTATTCGTCACACAGGGTGCAAGAACAAGGAGTGGGGCCCCATCCTGAAACAACTGATGCAGACCATTAACTTCAGAGTTACTGTGGTGGAAGAGGCTGATGTGGTAGAGATCTGTGGCGCTCTCAAGGTGGGCCTTTAGTTACGCAGGAAGGAGAGGAAAAAGTACACAATGTTCTAACTAGGAATCATAAAAGTGAAGGAGGAAACATACACTGAGGATTTAAGGCAAAATGCTGCCGATCGTGTGTGTGTAATAATATGTTCTCAATGTAATATAACAGACGTGTTTTGGTCATGCGACCATCCATTAGTGTCAGAGAATCTTTCAAAGACAAAATGCTTTTAGATTGATATTTTCAGATGAGATCATATATGGTTTAACAGCTCTTCCTCTCCCTCCCCAGAACATAGTGGCGGTGGGAGCAGGGTTCTGTGACGGCCTGGGTTTCGGGGATAACACCAAGGCAGCGGTGATCAGACTGGGGCTGATGGAGATGATCGCCTTCGCCCGGATATTCTGCACCGCTGGACCCGTCTCCCCCGTCACATTCCTGGAGAGCTGCGGCGTCGCCGACCTCATCACAACTTGCTACGGGGGACGCAACCGCAAGATCGCAGAGGCCTTCGCCAAAACCGGAAAGGTGCGGTGAGGAGTGTGGGGAAAAGTGTGTCATACAAGGGTTATTGCTGTCGTTGATATTCTAAATGTCAAGATTTGTCTGTCTCTCTCTCTCACTTCGCTCTCATGTGTCCCCTCTCTATATATCTCTTTCTTTCTTATCTCTCTCTCTCACTCAATCTCTCTGTTTTGTGTCTCCCTGTGTAGACAATTGAGGAGTTGGAGAAGGAGATGTTGAATGGTCAGAAACTCCAGGGTCCAGCTACTGCAGCTGAAGTCAACCACATTCTGAAGAAGAAGGGCCTGGTGGACAAGTGAGTTACAGTTGATGAGTTTGACGTCAGAATCTTCTGAGAGCGAGTTATGTTCTTAATTGAACATCCGAATGACATGTATAAGCCACTCTTATGGCCTTTTCACACTACTGAGCCAAACTGAGCCGAACCAAGCCATTGTTGCTGGAACTGAGCCGGAATGGACAATGTGAAAAGAGTATATACAATACCAGTCAAAAGTTTGGACACACCTACTCATTCAAGGGTTTTTCTTTATTTTTTACTATTTTCTACATTGTAGAATAATAGTGAAGACATCATCAAAACGATGAAATAACACATATGGAATCATGTAGTAACCAAAAAAGTGTTAAACAAATCAAAATATATTTGAGATTTGAGATTCTTCAAAGTAGCCACCCTTTGCCTTGATGACAGCTTTACACACTCTTATCATTCTCTCAACCAGCTTCATAAGGTAGTCACCTGGAATGCATTTGAATTAACTGGTGTGCCTTGTTAAAAGTTAATTTGTGGATTTTTTTTCCTTCTTAACCTCTACTGGATGGGTGTCCCGAAATCGGGACAGTTGTTGCTCAATACGGATAATGTGACTACAATGACGTTTTAAACAAAAGCACATTTTCACGGACATATACATGTCTTATATGGGGAGAAAGCTTAAATTATTGTTAATCAAACTGCAGTGTCCAATTTACAGTAGGTATTACAGCGAAAAAATGCCATGCTATTGTTTGAAGAACAGCTCAAATAAGCAAAGAGAAATGACAGTCCATCAGTACTTTAAGACATGAAGGTCAGTCAATCCGGAGAATTTCAAGAATTTTGAAAGTTTCTTCAAGTGCAGTTGCAAAAACCATCAAGCGCTATGACGAAACTGGCTCTCATGAGGACCGCCATAGGAAAGGAAGACCCAGAGTTACCTCTGCTGCAGGGGATACGCTCATTAGAGTTAAATGCACCTCAGATTGCAGCCCAAATAAATGCTTCACAGAGATCAAGTAACAGACACATCTCAACATCAACTTTTCAGAGGAGACTGCGTGAATCAGGCATTCTTGGTCGAATTTCTGCAAAGAAACCACTACTAAAGGACACCAATAAGAAGAAGAGACTTGCTTGGGCAAGAAACACGAGCAATGGACATTAGACCAGTGGAAGTCTGTCCTTTGGTCTGATAAGTCCAAATTTGAGATTTTTGGTTCCAACCGCCATGTCTTTGTGAGACGCAGAGTAGGTGAATGGATGATCTCCACATGTGTGGTTCCCACCGTGAAGCATGGAGGAGGTGTGATGGTGTGGGGGTGCTTTGCTTGTGACACTGTCTGTGATTTATTTAGAATTCAAGGTACACTTAACCAGCATGGCTACCACAGCATTCTGCAGCAATACACCATCCCATCTGGTTTGCGCCAATTTGTTTTTCAACAGGACAATGACCCAAAACACACCTCCAGGCTGTGTAAGGGCTATTTGACCAAGGGGGGTGATGGAATGCTGCATCAGATGACCTGGCCTCCACAATCACCTGACCTCAACCCAATTGAGATGGTTTGGGATGATTTGGACCGCAGAGTGAAAGAAAAGCAGCCAACAGGTGCTCAGCATATGTGGGAACTCCTTCAAGACTGTTGGAAAAGCATTCCTCATGAAGCTGGTTGAGAGAATGCCACGAGTGTGCAAAGCTGTCATCAAGGCAAAGGGTAGCTACTTTGAAGAATCGAAAATATATTTTGATTTGTTTAACACTTTTTTGGTTACTACATGATTCCGTATGTGTTATTTCATCATTTTGATGATGTCTTCACTATTATTCTACAATGTAGAAAATATTTAAAATAAAGACAAACCCTTGAATGAGTAGGTGTGTCCAAACGTTTGACTGGTAGTGTATACTGTAAGCCAGCACAGTGCCCTTTGGTGTGATTCAGGCATTTTTGTTTTAACACTTAAAACTGTTATCTCCTCTTTCCTCCCTCCAGGTTCCCCTTATTCAATGCTGTCAACCAGATCTGTTTCCACGGACACCCCGTCAAAGAGTTCATCAGTTGTTTGCAGAACCACCCTGAACACATGTAACTGACTGAGGGATGCTCGGATGCTTTTAAATGTTGGAACCAGCCGAAGGAAGCAAGGCTGACGAGGAGCAGGTTGGACGATGATACCACCTCATCTAGGTGTCTAAATACTAAGAAACGGAGCGAACAACAAAACACCTCAGAAAGAAAACATCTCAGTCAAACCTACCTCTGGTCCTGGGCTACTGTAATATGCCCACTACAATATCATCAAAATACCTCCTGTTCCAACTGATTATTAAGTTATTATTGATGATGTTGCCCACTAGGTAATGTTTCAGTAAAGTTCTGTGTTGAAATGTTCCTGAAATACATTTTGTTTAGAGGAATGTCCCTCGGCCTTAAACAGTTGAATTGTCTTCTGGGAGGGGAAGGGTATGTCTTTAGTTGTCTTAAAAATCTCCCTTTTTCCACATGAGAATGGCAGCAGATATTTTGTGTAAGTTGCTTTTTTCATAGTCGGCAATCCCACACAAAAAGACGTGAAAGAAGTGCCTTAACATGCCTTTTGACCCAGTCACTGGTAAATAGTTGTCTTGCAAACAGATTTTGTTACCTTGTTATGTTGAATAAAAAAAAAACTTGATTAAACAACCATTATTCACCGCTTATCCCTGGTTAAAGCCTTATGTCCTCTTCTCTGAAGTAGCCAATTGCTTATATGAATGGATGACATTCATTTAGGAATCAATTGTTCAAATAATTCACCCTTAATGTCGGCTGAATATACAGCACAGTACTACAGTTTTTGAAATTGGCCGTGCTAGGCCTACAGTCAGTAGTTTGCAGATGACCTTTCCACAAATGCATGCTGTGCTCTCAACACCCCTCAATGAAACCTGACCTGAATCTGACTAGCCTGCTAGCCTGCTACCCTAAACTCTTCACCTTTACCATTTTACCATTGCTCTTCACCTTTACCATTGCAACCTTTCTCTCTGCTGAGAAGTGGATCTCACATGGTGCTCTGAATTGATGGGAGAGAAGACTTGGGCCTGTGCAATATTCCAATAGATTAAATTATGATAATATCTTGTTTTGGAGCATCGGAATCAGTACACACATGATTTGAAACTTACCAGAAATTACTTCAATATTTGATGAAGCAGTTTACTCAGGAAAACCTCCGGGACATTATATAAATCCTAGTGTATTCCGATTTTAATGTATTCAGAATAGTCTGTTATGGTTAGAAATTAAACTATGCGAAGATGCTACAGTGGGGAAAGAAAGTATTTAGTCAGCCACCAATTGTGCAAGTTCTCCCACTTAAAAAGATGAGAGGCCTGTAATTTTCATCATAGGTACACGTCAACTATGACAGACAAATTGAGAAAAAAAAAATCCAGAAAATCACATTATAGGATTTTTAATGAATTTATTTGCAAATTATGGTGGAAAATAAGTATTTGGTCACCTACAAACAAGCAAGATTTCTGGCTCTCACAGACCTGTAACTTCTTCTTTAAGAGGCTCTTCTGTCCTCCACTCGTTACCTGTATTAATGGCACCTGTTTGAACTTGTTATCAGTATAAAAGACACCTGTCCACAACCTCAAACAGTCACACTCCAAACTCCACTATGGCCAAGACCAAAGAGCTGTCAAAGGACACCAGAAACAAAATTGTAGACCTGCACCAGGCTGGGAAGACTGAATCTGCAATAGGTAAGCAGCTTGGTTTGAAGAAATCAACTGTGGGAGCAATTATTAGGAAATGGAAGACATACAAGACCACTGATAATCTCCCTCGATCTGGGGCTCCACGCAAGATCTCACCCCGTGGGGTCAAAATGATCACAAGAACGGTGAGCAAAAATCCCAGAACCACACAGGGGGACCTAGTGAATGACCTGCAGAGAGCTGAGACCAAAGTAACAAAGCCTACCATCAGTAACACACTACGCCGCCAGGGACTCAAATCCTGCAGTGCCAGACGTGTCCCCCTGCTTAAGCCAGTACATGTCCAGGCCCTTCTGAAGTTTACTAGAGTGCATTTGGATGATCCAGAAGAGGATTGGGAGAATGTCATATGGTCAGATGAAACCAAAATATAACTTTTTGGTAAAAACTCAACTCGTCGTGTTTGGAGGACAAAGAATGCTGAGTTGCATCCAAAGAACACCATACCTACTGTGAAGCATGGGGGTGGAAACATCATGCTTTGGGGCTGTTTTTCTGCAAAGGGACCAGGACGACTGATCCGTGTAAAGGAAAGAATGAATGGGGCCATGTATCGTGAGATTTTGAGTGAAAACCTCCTTCCTTCAGCAAGGGCATTGAAGATGAAACGTGGCTGGGTCTTTCAGCATGACAATGATCCCAAACACACCGCCCGGGCAACGAAGGAGTGGCTTCGTAAGAAGCATTTCAAGGTCCTGGAGTGGCCTAGCCAGTCTCCAGATCTCAACCCCATAGAAAATCTTTGGAGGGAGTTGAAAGTCCGTGTTGCCCAGCGACAGCCCCAAAACATCACTGCTCTAGAGGAGATCTGCATGGAGGAATGGGCCAAAATAACAGCAACAGTGTGTGAAAACCTTGTGAAGACTTACAGAAAACGTTTGACCTGTGTCATTGCCAACAAAGGGTATATAACAAAGTATTGAGAAACTTTTGTTATTGACCAAATACTTATTTTCCACCATAATTTGCAAATAAATTCATTAAAAATCCTACAATGTGATTTTCTGGATTTTTTTTCTTCTCATATTGTCTGTCATAGTTGACGTGTACCTAAGATGAAAATGACAGGCCTCTCTCATCTTTTTAAGTGGGAGAACTTGCACAATTGGTGGCTGACTAAATACTTTTTTTCCCCACTGTATATATTCTCAAATTTGTGAAGATGCCATTATGCCAAAATCCTGATGTGAATTTGAAAGTAGGACATGCGAGGACAAGGACAAGGTTTGTGAGCAAATGACTAGCTTGTTTAGTAGTATAATAGATAGACTAACAGAAGTAGCTTTTTTCTGACAACAGTTAGAAAACAGTTCAACAACAGTTGAAAACAACAGTTCAGCAGTTGCCCAGTTCAGAAGGGTTAAGAGGTAAGATATCAATTTGCCAATGTTACGTAGTAAGTAGGCTATCATTTGATTCCCTAGTTGACATGGTTTGCATATTTACTGAGTCAGTGTCCTAATAATAGCTATTCTCCATCGGGCAAAGGTGGAAGTTGAACTATATTTAGGATAGGGCTCAGTGTAGATTGCCGTGGACCAGGGAGCGACTGCTCTGATGTCCATCACAACATTAACTGCCCTATCAGATATGTAGGACTGGGATTCCCCTATGGGAACATACACTACTTAACCAAAAGTATGTGGACACGTGCTCGTCGAACATCTCATTCCAAAATCATGGGCATTAATATGGAGTTGGTCCCCCCTTTGCTGCTATAACAGCCTCCACTCTTCTGGGAAGGCTTTCCACTAGATGTTGGAACATTGCTGGGGGAACTTGCTTCCATTCGGCCACAAGAGCATTAGTGAGGTCTGGCACTGATATTGGGCGATCAGGCTCGCAGTCGGCGTTCCAATTAATAATATGCCATTTAGCAGACTCTTTTACCCTGGCGTTACAAGCGCCATGCTCTACCAATTGAGCTACAGAGGACCACAATTCATCCCAAAGGTGTTCGATGGGGTTGAGGTTAGGGCTCTGTGCAGGTCAGTCAAGTTCTTCCACACCGATCTCGACAAACCATTTCTGTATGGACCTCGCTTTGCGCACGGGGGCGTTGTCATGCTGAAACAGGAAAGGGCCTTCCCCAAACTGTTGCCACAAAGTTGATAGCACAGAATCGTCTAGAATGTAATTGTAAGCTGTAGTGTTAAGATTTCCCTTCACTGGAACTAAGGGGACTTGCCCGAACCATGAAAAACAGGCCCCAGATCAATATTCCTCCTCCACCAAACTTTACAGTTGGCACTATGCATTGGGGCAGGTAGCATTCTCCTGGCGTCAGCCAAACCTAGATTATCCGTCGGACTGCCAGATGGTGAAGCGTGATGCATCACTCCAGAGAACGCGTTTCCACTGCTCCAGAGTCCAATGGTGGTGAGCTTTACACCACTCCAGCTGGCATTGCACATGGTGATTTTAGGCTTGTGTGCGGCTCCTCGGCCAAGAAACACATTTCGTGACGCTCCCGACTAACAGTTCTTGTGCTGACGTTGCTTCCAGAGGCAGTTTGGAACTCGGTAGTGAGTGTTGCAACCGAAGACAGATGATTTTTAGGCGCTACGCGCTTCAGCACTCGCCGGTCCCGTTCTGTGAGCTTGTGTGGCCTACCACTTCGCGGCTGAGCCGTTGTTGCTCCTAGACGTTTCCACTTCACAATAACAGCACTTACGGTTGACCGGGGCAGCTCTAGCAGGGCAGAAATTTGACGAACTGACTTGTTGGAAAGGTGGCCATCCTATGACGGACGGTGCCACGTTGAAAGTCACTGAGCTCTTCAGTAAGGCCATTCTACTGCCAACGTTTGTCTATGGAGATTGCATGGCTGTGTGCTCAATTTTATACACCTGTCAGCAACGGGTGTGGCTGAAATAGCCGAATCCACTCATTTGAAGGGGTGTCCACATACTGTTGTATATATAGTGTATATAGAGCCAAATGCATATCCTCATAGAGCAGTTTGTTTATGTTCATTTCCCCCCTCCAGTCTATTTGGAGGAGTATCTAATCTATCTTTACTAGTTTCAAGTGTTATTGTCACATGCACAAGTACAGTGACATTCTTAACTTGCAAGCCCTTCCCAACTGTGCAGTGTTTACTATCAAAATAGTATAACTTAAAAAACTAAGAAAGAAAGGGTATAAAAAGCAAGAGAATGTAAGCTACATGGGTCAGTGCCAGTAACATATTTACAATGTGCAGTGATACTGGAGTAATTTGAGGTAGATATGTACAAAGTGACTGGTAGCAAGATAAATCATAATAATAGTCAACAGTATGGCAGGAGCATAAGTGGTGAGTGTGTGTGTGTGTGTGTGTGTTTTTGGAAGAGTGTCAGTGTAGCTGTGTCTGTTTGTTTGGGTAGAGACCTGTGAGTGTGCCTATAGTCAGTGCATATAGTCAGTGGTGGGGGTGGACAGCTATTGTCCATCTGTTTAAAAGCATGAGGGCAGAAGCTGTCTCGGAGCCTGTTGGTCCGAGACCTCATAGTCTGGTACCACCTGCCGGACGGAAGCAGAGAGAACAGTGTATGGCAGGGGTGGCTGAAGTCGTTGACATTTTTCGGGCCTTCCTCAGACACCGCTTGGTGTGTATGTTCTGAATGGCTGGGAGCTCTGTAGGGCCTTGTGGACGAGGGCGGTGCAGTTGCCGTACCAGGCGGTGATGCAGCCAGTCAAGATACTCTCAATGGTGCATCTGTGGAAGTTATTGAGGATCTGAGGGACCATGCCAAATCTCTTCAGCCTATCCATATATTATTTTACTGGTTGTTTTCAACAGGCAGTAGCATAACCCAATGGGAGTGGGTGTTATTAGACATAATACATTTTATTACACAGTTATTGTGCTATTATTATCATACTGTATTTAGATGACATTTCAGAATGTCTCCTTTGCAATGACCGCTTGGTGGTGCCATCTTGTAAAGTGAACTCTGGCGGTGGGTTCAAGATGACGATATAAAACTTGCTCTGGTGTAATTTTCATTATACAATTGTTCTACATACATACATTATACATTCACTGATATTCATCACAAAATGTCTCATCACTGATCATTATTGCTAGTATCTTATTACGATAAGAAAGACACTAGTCTATCTGGTTGGAAAAGTAACGGTAAAGATTCCATCATTAATTCCACAGTTTATAAACCCAGAGGCGCAACATTGCTAGACTTCCGGGAACGCTTGCGAAACAGACCAAGCAGACCAGGCCAGGGTTTGGAATTTGCGAAGTTAATTTTCTCGAAATCTAAAGGCACGGCCTAGATTCTAGCCAATGTCTTAAGTACATTTTACATTTTTAGTCATTTAGCAGACGCTCTTATCCAGAGCGACTTACAGTTAGTGAGTGCATACAGTTTCATACTGTAGTTGAGCTGTAGTTGAACATGTTATTACTCCAACCTCGTGAAAGTGACAAACTGACACGTTTTCATTTTCGTCAAAAACAACTTTATATTGAAGGAGTGCCTTTGATTTTACGAGACGATGACGTTTCTGCGCATGCGCTTAGCTAGCCAACGTCGCCATGACATCGCGTTATTAGGGAGAAGCAGTTTCTCCCTATCTTCATACCACACGTAGAACAATGACACAGATACTTCACCAGATGTATAAATGTGAAGCATCCACTTGGCGTTTCCACTCACTACCAAATTTGGTAGTGAGAGGAAGCCCAGTGGCCGGCAATGGGGGAAGACGGAACGAGATGGATTTTGGCCGACATTCTGCAAATTTTCTCGTCGATGAAACATTTGATCTCAATACAGGTTTTTCTTCCCAAAACCAGTATATGTTACGAACAGAGTGGACTATGTTTTGTAGACTTTACCCTTTGTCAAAGTTTGAAAAAATCGCGTTGTTTAGAAGGAGTGCAAAGGCGAATTGAGTTGTTGCACACGCGCACTTCACAGAGTAGGCGTTCCCTAACGGAAATATGCAAATATTGCTCAAACGCGCCAATAGGATCTCGCTAGCTCGTGCTATGGCTCTGCCCACCTTCTCGTTTGTTCTGCCCACTGTGACGCGTTTGTTCCCATTGGAAACGACAAGCTGTGTTCTTTATAGTTTAATAATAATCTTTGTTCATACTGTACTGTCTTTGATGATACCTCCGTGAATAGCGGGAGGTGAGGCCCGTTTCACTTCCTCAATCCAACAACAGTTCCATCACTGGCACAAAACGTTTCTGGACTCATCCAACACTCGATCCTCAAAGGAGGGGGTGGTGGAAACGTTTCCCTCGTTTTTTTGCTCCTTAGGATACATTTCTTAAATCGAAGCCACACTTTTGGTGATCATGGCTGCTCTTTCAGTATGGTTTTGGAACGAAAGGTTCTGGCTCCCGCATAATGTGACTTGGGCGGATCTTGCAGACCCAGCGCCTGGGGTGGAGTATCCAAAAGCCAGGCACTTGCTCTCTGCCTTACCGCTGGCTTTGGGGATCTTTGCTGTCAGAATACTATTTGAGAGGTACGCACTATCTGCTTTTCGAAGTCATGTTATCATTACTTTCATCATCTCTTTCTTGAAGATAACACTCGCCCCAGCCGTACCAGAGTATTTGCACGCACGAGTCTTCGATTGAAAAAGAAAATGACCTGCAGTCATAATTTATTGGGGTTTGGCCCATAGAATTAGGAAATACTTTAATAGTATCTCTGGTTTGCCCACCCATGTCAGCCTAATGCTAGTTAAGCGAACCTCTGGCTGCTTGCCACTTCTTGGGCAGGGGTCGGTGAATAAAAAGAGACGTGATGGTATCTCAATGTAATCAAGTTAGGAAATGATTGTTATTTTCAAATACAACCTATTTTTTTGGGCTTACTTGTGGTCAATTTGAGTGTACAAATTATTATAATTATGTTCCGGCCCCTATACCATCCGCTCGAACAAAAATTGGCCGCGTCAAAATCTAGTTGCCTACCCCTGTCCTAGTGAGAGCACTGGGGCAATCCAACTCATACAAAGCATCTAACAATAGATAACGAAAATAAGCTCATTATCCTTTGATATAATATCTTTGGCCGACAGTAACAGTACAACAACTTGATGACAAATTTTGCAGACAGTTCTCAGGGCTGGCCTATGGCCTGTATTGTCAGGTCAGTTATTACAAAGTTATTCACTTTAGAAAGCACACCAACAATCTCCAGTCTAGGTTGCCTTTAATTCAAACCATGCTCAGCAATCATGTGTATAGATATGGGTGGCGAGTAAAACAGTTATAAACTGGTTATAACAGACCCTTGTCACTGACACAGCAGGGCTGCAGGATCACAAATCAATCAGGATCACCAATACTAATGACACCTGTCCTGTCACTCCACCCATCCATACCTAAAGAGCTTATCATCATTACCAAACAGCTTCAGGCCTGGTTGGGGACCGACATACAGTGTATAGCCTTGCCCAGGTCTCTCCAACCCTGTTCCTGGAGAGCTACCGTCCAGTAGGTTTTCGCTCCAACCCTAATCTAGCACACCTGATTCTAATGATTAGCTAGCTGATAAACTGAATCAGGTTAATTACAGATGGGATTGGAGTGAAAACCTACAGGAGAGTAGCTCTCCATGAACAGGGTTGCAAAACCCTGCCCTAGCCCATGTAACATGGGTTGGGACTTGTCACATCCACATGGGAACTAGGCCTATTTGTTATTTACATTGTAGTCATTTAGCAGACACTCTTATCCAGAGGGACTTACAGTTAGTGCATACATCATTATTTTTTTCATACTGGCACCCCGTGGGAATCAAACCCACAACCCTGGCGTCGCAAACGCCATGCTCTACCAACTGAGCTACATTCCTGCCCCTACCCTGGGCCAATTGTGCACCGCCCCATGGGTCTCCCAGTCGTGGCCAGCTACGACAGAGCCTGGATTCGAACCAGGATCTCTAGTGGCAAAGCCACCGATGCAGTGCCTTAGACCACTGCGCCACTCGGGAGGTGTGAGAGCGGAGGAGATCGGTCCATTTTCCGTTAAATTAGCTGCTGGTATAAACTTGCTATGACAAGTTTTAGAATCTCAAGGTTTTTTTCTTCGGAGAGAGTTTTCCCTTGTAACTGTTGTCCCTTGGTGGTCAGGGTTAGTCAGCGTTAGTCAGGGATAGTTTGGCTGAAATCCAGGATGAAGTATTGCGATGGATGGAGTGATATTGTACGTTTTTCATAGTGGCGCTGAACATTGTGGGCATTTCACCAAACTGTCGGCCATCTTGTACTTGCAGAGCCCATACTCATAAATCATCTCAGATCTAGGATCTAGGATCAGTTTTGTCTTTAGATCACAATGAATAAGATTACATGGGCAAGGTGACCTGATCCCAGATCAGCACTACTCCCCAGTGTCACGGTTTCGGCCGAGGCTGCTCCTCCTCCTTGTTCGGGCAGGTTTCGGCGGTCGTCGTCGTCCCCCGGAGTACTAGCTATCACCGTTTGATGTTTTCGATGTCTGTTTGGTTTCCGTCTGATTGTGTACAACCTGTTTCCTGTTTGGTTGATTATGTCTCCTATAAGTTTCTCGTTTGGTTAGTCGTGTGTTGTGTGTTATTGTCCGCCTGTCGGTAGGAGCTGCGAGTTTCTGCTCTGTTTTGTTTGTTTGGTGTTTTTTTTATGCACAGTTTGCGTAATCGCTCGGCTCTGTTTGTTTCGAGGCCCGTGTTTTGTATTTTGTCTGTTGGACTAGCCTCTGTGTCCTGCGCCTGACTCCTACACCACATCCACATCAGTTCCTGACACCCAGATCTTCACCAATGCAAAGGAGATGGGAAGCCCAAAAGCAAGGGTTTGTTTCTGGAAGTAAGAAACCTTTATCCTTCCTCACCTCTCAGGAGAATAAGGGTTTGTTTCTGGAAGTAAGAAACCTTTATCCTTCCTCACCTCTCAGGAGAATAAGGGTTTGCTTCTGGAAGTAAGAAACCTTTGTCCTTCCTCACCTCTCAGGAGAATAAGGGTTTGCTTCTGGAAGTAAGAAACCTTTGTCCTTCCTCACCTCTCAGGAGAATAAGGGTTTGCTTCTGGAAGTAAGAAACCTTTATCCTTCCTCACCTCTCAGGAGAATAAGGGTTTGCTTCTGGATGTTTTGACGTAGCCAATCATCACATTCACTTGGCACATCAACACTGCCTAGGATAGAATAGACAATATAAGTTGATTGTGTTTTTGTAGGGCTATAAGCCAGTTAATTTATAAGCCAATTCATGAACTTGAACTGTGTTGCGAGTGCCAACAATGACACATGTAGTAGGATTATATCTGTTGCATCATATATTTTTATTGTAGTTTAACCTTGGAGGTAGTAGGTACTCTGTCTAAACTAACCATTTCTCTGTGAGGAGAGGAAGCAAAAAAACCAGTTAGAAAATATTTTTTCCTAAAACATGTCTAGGCCTAACCCTTTTCTCCTGGACTTATTAGGCTTGGCTAATTGCCCCATTTATGTAAAAAGTGCATCCTTCAGTTCATTCAACATCTCTTTATAATCTTCCTCACGTACACACACCTGTAGGCTACATTCTTTTTGTGGTTTATTGAACGTTTTTCAGCTGCCATACAGACAGGGAGAGAGACAGCTAACTTGCCTGACTAACTGAGGGGGTCCCCAGCACTGTTGCTGCTCTCAGATAGTGTGACAGTCACAGGATTCACAAGCTGTTGTAGTTGCAGCGCTGCCTCTTTCTCTTGGCAGCAGACCTGGCTTCCAACAGGATACTATTTGAAATAATTGAAAAATACTTTCTTTGGGCTTGATTGAGCTTGCCTGGCTTAATGGACCAATAGAATAGTCCCAAACTGGAAACCCCACCCACCTGGCAGTCCAGGCATGCTAGACAAACCAATGTTTAGAATAGTACTTGAACCCAGGTCTGCTTGGCAGCAGGGCCCAGCCCAGGGTTTGTTTAACTGGTCTCCTTTGAAAGGAATGTTTTGAAGTCTGTTATGTCTCTTCCTGTTGCTTCTGCCTCTGGTCCAATCATCCTACCCTGCTCAGAAGACCAGTTGTAGTAGTAACTCTCAGAAGACCAGTTGTAGTAGGAACCATCAGAAGACCAGTTGTAGTAGGAACCATCAGAAGACCAGTTGTAGTAGGAACCATCAGAAGACCAGTTGTAGTAGGAACCATCAGAAGACCAGTTGTAGTAGGAACCATCAGAAGACCAGTTGTAGTAGGAACCATCAGAAGACCAGTTGTAGTAGGAACCATCAGAAGACCAGTTGTAGTAGGAACCATCAGAAGACCAGTTGTAGTAGGAACCATCAGAAGACCAGTTGTAGTAGTAACTCTCAGAAGACCAGTTGTAGTAGGAACCATCAGAAGACCAGTTGTAGTAGGAACCATCAGAAGACCAGTTGTAGTAGGAACCATCAGAAGACCAGTTGTAGTAGGAACCATCAGAAGACCAGTTGTAGTAGTAACTCTCAGAAGACCAGTTGTAGTAGTAACTCTCAGAAGACCAGTTGTAGTAGGAACCATCAGAAGACCAGTTGTAGTAGGAACCATCAGAAGACCAGTTGTAGTAGTAACTCTCAGAAGACCAGTTGTAGTAGGAACCATCAGAAGACCAGTTGTAGTAGTAACCATCAGAAGACCAGTTGTAGTAGGAACCATCAGAAGACCAGTTGTAGTAGTAACTCTCAGAAGACCAGTTGTAGTAGGAACCATCAGAAGACCAGTTGTAGTAGGAACCATCAGAAGACCAGTTGTAGTAGGAACCATCAGAAGACCAGTTGTAGTAGTAACTCTCAGAAGACCAGTTGTAGTAGTAACTCTCAGAAGACCAGTTGTAGTAGGAACCATCAGAAGACCAGTTGTAGTAGGAACCATCAGAAGACCAGTTGTAGTAGTAACTCTCAGAAGACCAGTTGTAGTAGGAACCATCAGAAGACCAGTTGTAGTAGGAACCATCAGAAGACCAGTTGTAGTAGGAACCATCAGAAGACCAGTTGTAGTAGGAACCATCAGAAGACCAGTTGTAGTAGTAACCATCAGAAGACCAGTTGTAGTAGTAACTCTCAGAAGACCAGTTGTAGTAGTAACTCTCAGAAGACCAGTTGTAGTAGGAACCATCAGAAGACCAGTTGTAGTAGGAACCATCAGAAGACCAGTTGTAGTAGTAACTCTCAGAAGACCAGTTGTAGTAGGAACCATCAGAAGACCAGTTGTAGTAGTAACCATCAGAAGACCAGTTGTAGTAGGAACCATCAGAAGACCAGTTGTAGTAGTAACTCTCAGAAGACCAGTTGTAGTAGGAACCATCAGAAGACCAGTTGTAGTAGGAACCATCAGAAGACCAGTTGTAGTAGGAACCATCAGAAGACCAGTTGTAGTAGTAACTCTCAGAAGACCAGTTGTAGTAGTAACTCTCAGAAGACCAGTTGTAGTAGGAACCATCAGAAGACCAGTTGTAGTAGTAACCATCAGAAGACCAGTTGTAGTAGGAACCATCAGAAGACCAGTTGTAGTAGGAACCATCAGAAGACCAGTTGTAGTAGTAACTCTCAGAAGACCAGTTGTAGTAGGAACCATCAGAAGACCAGTTGTAGTAGGAACCATCAGAAGACCAGTTGTAGTAGTAACCATCAGAAGACCAGTTGTAGTAGGAACCATCAGAAGACCAGTTGTAGTAGGAACCATCAGAAGACCAGTTGTAGTAGGAACCATCAGAAGACCAGTTGTAGTAGTAACTCTCAGAAGACCAGTTGTAGTAGTAACTCTCAGAAGACCAGTTGTAGTAGGAACCATCAGAAGACCAGTTGTAGTAGGAACCATCAGAAGACCAGTTGTAGTAGTAACCATCAGAAGACCAGTTGTAGTAGGAACCATCAGAAGACCAGTTGTAGTAGGAACCATCAGAAGACCAGTTGTAGTAGTAACTCTCAGAAGACCAGTTGTAGTAGGAACCATCAGAAGACCAGTTGTAGTAGGAACCATCAGAAGACCAGTTGTAGTAGTAACCATCAGAAGACCAGTTGTAGTAGGAACCATCAGAAGACCAGTTGTAGTAGTAACTCTCAGAAGACTAGTTGTAGTAGGAACCATCAGAAGACCAGTTGTAGTAGTAACTCTCAGAAGACCAGTTGTAGTAGGAACCATCAGAAGACCAGTTGTAGTAGGAACCATCAGAAGACCAGTTGTAGTAGGAACCATCAGAAGACCAGTTGTAGTAGGAACCATCAGAAGACCAGTTGTAGTAGGAACCATCAGAAGACCAGTTGTAGTAGTAACCATCAGAAGACCAATTGTAGTAGGAACCATCAGAAGACCAGTTGTAGTAGGAACCATCAGAAGACCAGTTGTAGTAGGAACCATCAGAAGACCAGTTGTAGTAGTAACCATCAGAAGACCAGTTGTAGTAGGAACCATCAGAAGACCAGTTGTAGTAGGAACCATCAGAAGACCAGTTGTAGTAGGAACCATCAGAAGACCAGTTGTAGTAGGAACCATCAGAAGACCAGTTGTAGTAGTAACTTTCCAACTGAGATTACAGGTGGTGGAAAAAGTAATACATTGTAATACTTGAGTAAAAGTAAAGATACCTTTAATAGAAAATGACTCAAGTAAAAAGTAAAAGCTATACATGAAATTCTTTATATATTAAGCAAACCAGACAGATGGGCAAATGGGCACACTCCAACATCATTTACAAACAGCAGTATTTGTGTTTAGTGAGTTCGCCAGATCAGATGCAGTAGGCATGACAATGTGTTATATTGATAGGTGCGTGAATTGGACCATATTGCTGTCCTGTCTGAGCATTCTAAATGTAACAAGTACTTTTTAGTGTCAGGGAAAATGGATGGGAGTAAAGAGTACATGTTTTCTTTAGGAATGTAGTGGAGTAAAAGTAGTCAAAAATATATAAATAGTAAAATAAAGTACAGATACCCCAAAAACACTTAAGTACTTTAAATTATTTGTACTTAAGTACTTGGCCTCTCAAGGAGATACAACCTGAATAAATAAAGTTTCAATAGAATCACAGGACCGCAAACAGAAAATAATTTGTCATGTCACTCACTGGCAGCTCCAAAATGTTTGCTGTCTGACTCTTCACTCAACGATGGAAGCTATAGGCCTTAGTTAATTGAGCTAGATAACAGATCTAAGGAAGGAGGCAACTCCCTCTCTGGTGATGGCTCCATCAGTCAGAGTATATATTAACATACTGAACATATCTATCACCATCTAGATATTATATCATCTTTAATGCTCCCTGAGGCTTCAATGCACATTACATTTTAGTCATTTAGCAGACGCTCTTATCCAGAGCGACTTACAGTTAGTGAGTGCATACATTGTCATACTGGCCTCCCTTGGGAAACGAACCCACAACCCTGGCGTTGCAAGCGCCATGCTCTACCAACAGAGCTACATAAACTAGGCTACATTAAACTGTTGTGTCCAAATCATTGTTCACGCTGAATTCATAGAGGGGATTTATACAGGGCAGATGGCGCAAACTACGCACTAGACTGTAAAGCAAACTGAGATCTGAACTTATAGCCTGGCCTATGGTGTAAACACTGATAATTAAACTAGTTTACCCTATGGTGTAAACACTGATAATTAAACTAGTTTACCCTATGGTGTAAACACTGATAATTAAACTAGTTTACCCTATGGTGTAAACACTGATAATTAAACTAGTTTACCCTATGGTGTAAACACTGATAATTAAACTAGTTTACCCTATGGTGTAAACACTGATAATTAAACAAGTTTACCCTATGGTGTAAATAACTGACATGTGATAAAACAGGAAAGCCCCGGTGTCTGTTCATGTTGGTTCCTCGTTACAGAATGTTCAGATAGAAATGTATAGTGTAGAACAGATGTGATCAGGGGATGTCTGTCAGGTTAGTATAGGGAATCGTCTCAGCTCTTTTCATTACATTTCTATCTGTTGCAATCTGAGGGTTTCATCTCACTGAATAGGGCCCTAGTGACCCCTAAATGCTAGATACAGTATCATACCTTCCCTCATGGACTAATATTTAACACAAGGTGAAACTGAGGTGTGTGCGTGTGTTTTCCCCTCTGACCACTTTTTCAACACCAATGCAGCTATTTTTCATAGCTTGTGAACTGGAATGACAGGAGGGAGAGGGAGAGGGGGAGAGAGAGGAGGAGGGAGAGGGGGAAGAGGATAAAGGTTTTTTCCACAAACCGGTTGGAGTAGTTTCAGAAACAAGATCTGATCTGAATCAACCACACTACTCTGGCTGGCTGAATGACTGCCACTCCAGGCGAGTAGTGTCAGATTCCGCTGCAGAGTATCCCTTCCTTTAGCCTGATCCCAGATCTGTATGCGGTGTAGCCAACTTCCTGGTCATTGTAAATTTACAGATCTGGGACCAGGCTACCACCCTCCACTGCCACAATACCAGACAGCTTGCTCTACTCTAGACTTCTGGCTTACCCACAGTTAGGCTAACCTTTAATGTAGACTTCTGGCTTACCCACAGTTAGGCTAACCTTTAATGTAGACTTCTGGCTTACCCACAGTTTGGCTAACCTTTAATGTAGACTTCTGGCTTACCCACAGTTTGGCTAACCTTTAATGTAGACTTCTGGCTTACCCACAGTTTGGCTAACCTTTAATGTAGACTTCTGGCTTACCCACAGTTAGGCTAACCTTTAATGTAGACTTCTGGCTTACCCACAGTTAGGCTAACCTTTAATGTAGACTTCTGGCTTACCCACAGTTAGGCTAACCTTTAATGTAGACTTCTGGCTTACCCACAGTTAGGCTAACCTTTAATGTAGACTTCTGGCTTACCCACAGTTTGGCTAACCTTTAATGTAGACTTCTGGCTTACCCACAGTTAGGCTAACCTTTAATGTAGACTTCTGGCTTACCCACAGTTTGGCTAACCTTTAATGTAGACTTCTGGCTTACCCACAGTTAGGCTAACCTTTAATGTAGACTTCTGGCTTACCCACAGTTAGGCTAACCTTTAATGTAGACTTCTGGCTTACCCACAGTTAGGCTAACCTTTAATGTAGACTTCTGGCTTACCCACAGTTAGGCTAACCTTTAATGTAGACTTCTGGCTTACCCACAGTTAGGCTAACCTTTAATGTAGACTTCTGGCTTACCCACAGTTTGGCTAACCTTTAATGTAGACTTCTGGCTTACCCACAGTTAGGCTAACCTTTAATGTAGACTTCTGGCTTACCCACAGTTTGGCTAACCTTTAATGTAGACTTCTGGCTTACCCACAGTTAGGCTAACCTTTAATGTAGACTTCTGGCTTACCCACAGTTAGGCTAACCTTTAATGTAGACTTCTGGCTTACCCACAGTTAGGCTAACCTTTAATGTAGACTTCTGGCTTACCCACAGTTTGGCTAACCTTTAATGTAGACTTCTGGCTTACCCACAGTTAGGCTAACCTTTAATGTAGACTTCTGGCTTACCCACAGTTAGGCTAACCTTTAATGTAGACTTCTGGCTTACCCACAGTTAGGCTAACCTTTAATGTAGACTTCTGGCTTACCCACAGTTAGGCTAACCTTTAATGTAGACTTCTGGCTTACCCACAGTTAGGCTAACCTTTAATGTAGACTTCTGGCTTACCCACAGTTTGGCTAACCTTTAATGTAGACTTCTGGCTTACCCACAGTTAGGCTAACCTTTAATGTAGACTTCTGGCTTACCCACAGTTTGGCTAACCTTTAATGTAGACTTCTGGCTTACCCACAGTTAGGCTAACCTTTAATGTAGACTTCTGGCTTACCCACAGTTAGGCTAACCTTTAATGTAGACTTCTGGCTTACCCACAGTTAGGCTAACCTTTAATGTAGACTTCTGGCTTACCCACAGTTAGGCTAACCTTTAATGTAGACTTCTGGCTTACCCACAGTTTGGCTAACCTTTAATGTAGACTTCTGGCTTACCCACAGTTAGGCTAACCTTTAATGTAGACTTCTGGCTTACCCACAGTTAGGCTAACCTTTAATGTAGACTTCTGGCTTACCCACAGTTAGGCTAACCTTTAATGTAGACTTCTGGCTTACCCACAGTTAGGCTAACCTTTAATGTAGACTTCTGGCTTACCCACAGTTAGGCTAACCTTTAATGTAGACTTCTGGCTTACCCACAGTTTGGCTAACCTTTAATGTAGACTTCTGGCTTACCCACAGTTAGGCTAACCTTTAATGTAGACTTCTGGCTTACCCACAGTTAGGCTAACCTTTAATGTAGACTTCTGGCTTACCCACAGTTAGGCTAACCTTTAATGTAGACTTCTGGCTTACCCACAGTTAGGCTAACCTTTAATGTAGACTTCTGGCTTACCCACAGTTAGGCTAACCTTTAATGTAGACTTCTGGCTTACCCACAGTTAGGCTAACCTTTAATGTAGACTTCTGGCTTACCCACAGTTTGGCTAACCTTTAATGTAGACTTCTGGCTTACCCACAGTTAGGCTAACCTTTAATGTAGACTTCTGGCTTACCCACAGTTAGGCTAACCTTTAATGTAGACTTCTGGCTTACCCACAGTTAGGCTAACCTTTAATGTAGACTTCTGGCTTACCCACAGTTAGGCTAACCTTTAATGTAGACTTCTGGCTTACCCACAGTTAGGCTAACCTTTAATGTAGACTTCTGGCTTACCCACAGTTTGGCTAACCTTTAATGTAGACTTCTGGCTTACCCACAGTTAGGCTAACCTTTAATGTAGACTTCTGGCTTACCCACAGTTTGGCTAACCTTTAATGTAGACTTCTGGCTTACCCACAGTTAGGCTAACCTTTAATGTAGACTTCTGGCTTACCCACAGTTAGGCTAACCTTTAATGTAGACTTCTGGCTTACCCACAGTTAGGCTAACCTTTAATGTAGACTTCTGGCTTACCCACAGTTTGGCTAACCTTTAATGTAGACTTCTGGCTTACCCACAGTTAGGCTAACCTTTAATGTAGACTTCTGGCTTACCCACAGTTAGGCTAACCTTTAATGTAGACTTCTGGCTTACCCACAGTTAGGCTAACCTTTAATGTAGACTTCTGGCTTACCCACAGTTAGGCTAACCTTTAATGTAGACTTCTGGCTTACCCACAGTTAGGCTAACCTTTAATGTAGACTTCTGGCTTACCCACAGTTTGGCTAACCTTTAATGTAGACTTCTGGCTTACCCACAGTTAGGCTAACCTTTAATGTAGACTTCTGGCTTACCCACAGTTTGGCTAACCTTTAATGTAGACTTCTGGCTTACCCACAGTTAGGCTAACCTTTAATGTAGACTTCTGGCTTACCCACAGTTAGGCTAACCTTTAATGTAGACTTCTGGCTTACCCACAGTTAGGCTAACCTTTAATGTAGACTTCTGGCTTACCCACAGTTAGGCTAACCTTTAATGTAGACTTCTGGCTTACCCACAGTTAGGCTAACCTTTAATGTAGACTTCTGGCTTACCCACAGTTTGGCTAACCTTTAATGTAGACTTCTGGCTTACCCACAGTTAGGCTAACCTTTAATGTAGACTTCTGGCTTACCCACAGTTAGGCTAACCTTTAATGTAGACTTCTGGCTTACCCACAGTTAGGCTAACCTTTAATGTAGACTTCTGGCTTACCCACACTTTGGCTAACCTTTAATGTAGACTTCTGGCTTACCCACAGTTAACCTCTGTTGTGGGCTTCTGGCTTACCAACAGTTAGGCTAACCTTTAATGTAGACTTCTGGCTTACCCACAGTTAGGCTAACCTTTAATGTAGACTTCTGGCTTACCCACAGTTTGGCTAACCTTTAATGTAGACTTCTGGCTTACCCACAGTTAGGCTAACCTTTAATGTAGACTTCTGGCTTACCCACAGTTAGGCTAACCTTTAATGTAGACTTCTGGCTTACCCACAGTTAGGCTAACCTTTAATGTAGACTTCTGGCTTACCCACAGTTAGGCTAACCTTTAATGTAGACTTCTGGCTTACCCACAGTTAGGCTAACCTTTAATGTAGACTTCTGGCTTACCCACAGTTTGGCTAACCTTTAATGTAGACTTCTGGCTTACCCACAGTTTGGCTAACCTTTGATGTAGACTTCTGGCTTACCCACAGTTTGGCTAACCTTTAATGTAGACTTCTGGCTTACCCACAGTTTGGCTAACCTTTAATGTAGACTTCTGGCTTACCCACAGTTTGGCTAACCTTTAATGTAGACTTCTGGCTTACCCACAGTTTGGCTAACCTTTAATGTAGACTTCTGGCTTACCCACAGTTTGGCTAACCTTTAATGTAGACTTCTGGCTTACCCACAGTTTGGCTAACCTTTAATGTAGACTTCTGGTTTACCCACAGTTAGGCTAACCTTTAATGTAGACTTCTGGTTTACCCACAGTTAGGCTAACCTTTAATGTAGACTTCTGGCTTACCCACAGTTTGGCTAACCTTTAATGTAGACTTCTGGCTTACCCACAGTTTGGCTAACCTTTAATGTAGACTTCTGGTTTACCCACAGTTAGGCTAACCTTTAATGTAGACTTCTGGTTTACCCACAGTTAGGCTAACCTTTAATGTATACTTCTGGCTTACCCACAGTTAGGCTAACCTTTTAATGTAGACTTCTGGCTTACCCACAGTTTGGCTAACCTTTAATGAAGACTTCTGGCTTACCCACAGTTAGGCTAACCTTTAATGTAGACTTCTGGCTTACCCACAGTTAGGCTAACCTTTAATGTAGACTTCTGGCTTACCCACAGTTAGGCTAACCTTTAATGAAGACTTCTGGCTTACCCACAGTTTGGCTAACCTTTAATGAAGACTTCTGGCTTACCCACAGTTAGGCTAACCTTTAATGTAGACTTCTGGCTTACCCACAGTTAGGCTAACCTTTAATGTAGACTTCTGGCTTACCCACAGTTAGGCTAACCTTTAATGTAGACTTCTGGCTTACCCACAGTTTGGCTAACCAATGTTGGAGTGTCTGGGTCAAAGGGGTTGAATCTGTTAGACTTTAGTGTCGTAGAATTACAACATCATGTTAATCACATTACTTTTATATTAGAATGTATTAGATATACAGTGGGGGAAAAAAAGTATTTAGTCAGCCACCAATTGTGCAAGTTCTCCCATTTAAAAAGATGAGAGAGGCCTGTGATTTTCATCATAGGTACACGTCAACTATGACAGACAAATTGAGATTTTTTTCTCTCCAGAAAATCACATTGTAGGATTTTTAATGAATTTATTTGCAAATTATGGTGGAAAATAAGTATTTGGTCACCTACAAACAAGCAAGATTTCTGGCTCTCACAGACCTGTAACTTCTTCTTTAAGAGGCTCCTCTGTCCTCCACTCGTTACCTGTATTAATGGCACCTGTTTGAACTTGTTATCAGTATAAAAGACACCTGTCCACAACCTCAAACAGTCACACTCCAAACTCCACTATGGCCAAGACCAAAGAGCTGTCAAAGGACACCAGAAACAAAATTGTAGACCTGCACCAGGCTGGGAAGACTGAATCTGCAATAGGTAAGCAGCTTGGTTTGAAGAAATCAACTGTGGGAGCAATTATTAGGAAATGGAAGACATACAAGACCACTGATAATCTCCCTCGATCTGGGGCTCCACGCAAGATCTCACCCCGTGGGGTCAAAATGATCACAAGAACGGTGAGCAAAAATCCCAGAACCACACGGGGGGACCTAGTGAATGACCTGCAGAGAGCTGGGACCAAAGTAACAAAGCCTACCATCAGTAACACACTACGCCGCCAGGGACTCAAATCCTGCAGTGCCAGACGTGTCCCCCTGCTTAAGCCAGTACATGTCCAGGCCCGTCTGAAGTTTGCTAGAGTGCATTTGGATGATCCAGAAGAGGATTGGGAGAATGTCATATGGTCAGATGAAACCAAAATATAACTTTTTGGTAAAAACTCAACTCGTTGTGTTTGGAGGACAAAGAATGCTGAGTTGCATCCAAAGAACACCATACCTACTGTGAAGCATGAGGGTGGAAACATCATGCTTTGGGGCTGTTTTTATGCAAAGGGACCAGGACGACTGATCCGTGTAAAGGAAAGAATGAATGGGGCCATGTATCGTGAGATTTTGAGTGAAAACCTCCTTCCATTAGCAAGGGCATTGAAGATTAAACGTGGCTGGGTCTTTCAGCATGACAATGATCCCAAACACACCGCCCGGGCAACGAAGGAGTGGCTTCGTAAGAAGCATTTCAAGGTCCTGGAGTGGCCTATCCAGTCTCCAGATCTGTTGCCCAGCGACAGCCCCAAAACATCACTGCTCTAGAGGAGATCTGCATGGAGGAATGGGCCAAAATACCAGCAACAGTGTGTGAAAACCTTGTGAAGACTTACAGAAAACGTTTGACCTGTGTCATTGCCAACAAAGGGTATATAACAAAGTATTGAGAAACTTTTGTTATTGACCAAATACTTATTTTCCACCATAATTTGCAAATAAATTCATAAAAAATCCTACAATGTGATTTTCTGGATTTTTTTTCCTCATTTTGTCTGTCATAGTTGACGTGTACCTATGATGGAAATTACAGGCCTCTCTCATCTTTTTAAGTGGGAGAACTTGCACAATTGGTGGCTGACTAAATACTTTCCCCCCCCCCACTGTATTAGTACATTCATACTGTCTGTTCTCCTGAGAGGTAACATAATAGGGTTTTTACAACTCTCCTGTGTCTGTGTGGAACTGAGATGAGCCTCTGAGATTTAAACACTGACAGTTGATTTGCGATGACATGGTGATAAGACAACATTCCATTCCATGATTAGTGTCTGTGTGCCTGTCTGTCGGTGCCAGGGAGACCCAATCTCCAGTTTATTTATCCTAAATGGAAGATGAACACTGGACTTAATCGTTTGAGGGAATGACCTAGTGTTCTAGGTTACATTAGTATTTCTTTATAAACAAGCAGTAAGTTAACTAGAGACAGAACCTCAGTTCTGCTCTTCTGAGTTCGCAGTGATCACCTCCAGGGGTGGTTACCGACCAACTCCATTACTGCAGTAATTAATAAAGTTCAATTGTTTTGAGGAAATCGAAAAGTCTCTCCTTTGATTAGAATAATTACCACGACACTAGTGTGTGGTCTGTCTGTTTTGGAATATTACTGTTATGATTTTCAACTGTAAACAGTCCAGGCTATAATGAGAAAAGACAAGCAACACTAGCAAAACACATCTCACCTTTACTGAGTGTGCAGGTTGCTCTATTTATTATTATTATTAAAGTAAGCAGGTTGCTCTATTTATTATTATTATTAAAGTAAGCAGGTTGCTCTATTTATTATTATTATTAAAGTAAGCAGGTTGCTCTATTTTGTAAGCTATTCTTTCTATTATCTGAAGGACACTGAAGGAACACTAACAAATGGAGTGCTTATGAAAATACATCTGTACTCTACTGTATGCAGCACTCACTGATGCTGTGCCAAACTAGTTATGTATGGCGTCATATTTCATCTCTACTCTTTTTCCTGGCCTCTTGTCCTGACTCACAAATGTTTTGACAGTCCTGCTTTTTTAACATTAGTTTCTGTATATTTAATCTCTTCCCTCTGACTTTTGGCTGGTGTTTGGACAAATGTTGAAATTACAACAACAAAAAATTACAATGATATCCAACAAGTCATGTAAGCCATTGTGTGAATATATGAACACCAATGAGAATGGAAGCAGTATGCACTCAATTGTGAAGAATACAAATTATAAGCTTTGAACTTTGTGTTCTGATAATGCTTATTTTCACTGATATTCATCCAGGTTTATGAGTCCGTCTGTAAGTGAGATGGTGTGCATTGTCAATATAACAATGCCAGTAAGATAGAGATAAGCTGTGTGTTCTGATAGGGTTTAACTGATAGGGCTTCTACTGCTATTATTCCTTCAGGTTCATAGCCAGTCCATGTGCCGCCTTCTTGCATATCCACGCTGCCTCAGTCCACTGGCGAGCCACACCCAACACTGTCCTGGAGAAGGTGTTTACATCCATCACAAAGGTACACTAGCTCGCTGGCGCGCGCACACACACACAGAGGTCGATTCAATGTTGTTTCAACATAATTTGACAACGTATTGTGACTTGGAATCTACATGGAAAATACATTGGATTTTTAAAAAAAGTTATCAACGTAAAACTTTTGTTTTGAGGGTGGGAAAATTTCAACCTCAGGATTATGTCATTGTGGGAACCAAATTTCAACATTGACAGACCTTGTATAAAATATGTTGATACATTTGTAACTTTAAAACAACGTCAGATACACTATGAAGCACCTCCTACTGGAGAGTTGATGTATCTACAGCTCCCCTTTGGTCTGCCATCCAGGGTTTTAACCAAGCCCTGCTTAGCTTTGATATGTGTTTTATTTTATTTTACCAGGCAAGTCAGTTAAGAACAAATTCTTATTTACAATGACGGCCTACACCGGCCAAACGTGCGCCGCCCTATGGGACTCCCAATCACGGCCGGTTGTGATACAGCCTGGAATCGAACCAGGGGGGTCTGTAGTGACGCCTCAAGCGCTGAGATGCAGTGCCTTAGACCGCTACCGCCACTCGGGAGCCCAGTGTGTCACTGACTACCAATGTGCTATCGTGAGAATGATTGTTGAGAAATCTCCACTTTAATAGATTCACTGTCGCTATCGAAGTTACTTCAAAGGGCAGGTTCAACAGAGCAAATTAAATGTGACCATACTTTATCAATCATCAATGATGCTATTTAGGCCTAAATAGAATTTGCATAGTCATCAACAGCAATAGTTTTAATTCAAACCAGAATTCAACTAACAATAGACAATACAATAGTCCTAGGGTTTCAAGCTCTGGTTGATTTCAAATGTAATGATATTTAGTGATATTTAATTGTGTGTGGTTATCAATGCAACCCAATATCAACATTTGAAGGAGATTTATCTTCTGCTTGGATAGTTACATCTGAGCCACTGAGCAAACTTCCAGTTTGTCTACAAATTAATAATTAATATGTTGGATTCACGTCTCCATCTCAACCAAAAATCTAAGTCAAAGAATAGGACTAACTAAATCAAATCAAACTTTATTTAAAGTGCATTTAAAGTTTGATTTGATTTAGTCCTATTCTATACACCCGAATAAGGTTTTAGAGAAGGTGTTTACAGTGTTTACATCCATCACAAAGGTATGCTCGCTGCCACACACATACACATCACAAAAGGTATGCCACACACACACACACGCACGCACACACACACACACACACACACACACACACATTAGCCTGGAAATTATTTATCTCAATGGCAGTAGACTAGCTCCCAGAAAGAAAACATTTCTGTCTGTCAGCTTTCCTCTGTCTCCTTATGTCTCTCCAGTCTAACACCATACCAAACAATACAATGTCTTAGCTCTTCATTTGTTCCTTCCTTCTTCCTCCTCCCCTCATACTTTCATTTCTCTCTCGGAATTATCTAATCAACATTGTTGTAAAACTTTGGGAATTTGGGGGAAAATGATTTCGTCTTGAAGGACAATAAATGTAAAATCAATCAATCTCTCCCCCAGAAAACATTTGGGCTTACTGTCAGCTTTCTCCTAATGGCTCCAAGTATTTTACCCAATAACATCCGTTCCTACCTCCTACCCCCACTCATACTGTATATCATGCCATCTGAGGGGATGTCTTGTGATGTGTCGTACTGTATCTATGAGGACTCCCTGTATGTTGCAAAGCAAATTTCCCTATTGGAATTTCCCTCATTCATTTATTAATTCATTCATAGTTTCTTCCTCCTTCCTTATACTCTTTCATTTCTGACTTCCATTTCTCACTCCCTCCCCCTCTCTCTCTCTCTCTCTCTCTCTAATACCTCCCTCTCTCTTTCTCTCGCTAATACGTCCCTCACCCTCTCTCTGTCTCTCTCTCTCTCTCTCTCTCTCTCTGTCTCTCTCTCTCTCTCTCTCGCTAATACGTCCCTCACCCTCTCTCTGTCTCTCTGTCTCTCTCTCTCTCTCTCTCTCTCTCTCTCTCGCTAATACGTCCCTCACCCTCTCTCCCTCTCTCTGTCTCTCTCGCTCTCTCTCTCTCTCTAATACCTCCCCCTCTCTCTGTCCCGTAGTGCCCGGACTCGCGACACCTGGTTGGGTTATCTAAGCAGTTGGACTGGGATGTAAGGAAGGTCCAGCGATGGTTCAGACACAGACGCAACCAGGACAAACCCAGCATACTCACCAAGTTCTGTGAGAGCATGTAGGTTATGTTATCAAACCCAGTACAGAACATGTAGGTTATCAAACCCAGTACAGAACATGTATGTTATGTTATCAAACCCAGTACAGAACATGCAGGTTATTAAACCCAGTACAGAACATGTAGGTTATGTTATCAAACCCAGTATATAACATTTAGGTTATGTTATCAAAACCAGTACAGAACATGTAGGTTATGTTATCAAAACCAGTACAGAACATGTAGGTTATCAAACCCAGTACAGAACATGTAGGTTATGTTATCAAACCCAGTATATAACATTTAGGTTATGTTATCAAACCCAGTACAGAACATGTAGGTTATTAAACCCAGTACAGAACATGTCAAAAGTTTGGACACACCTACTCATTCCAGCGTCTTTCTTTATTTTTACTATTTTCTACATTGTAGAATAATAGTGAAGACATCAAAACTATGAAATAACACATATGGAATCATGTAGTAACCAAAAAAGTGTTAAACAAATCAAAATATATTTTATATTTGAGATTCTTCAAAGTAGCCACCCTTTGCCTTGATGACAGCTTTGCACACTCTTGGCATTCTCTCAACCAGCTTCACCTGGAATGCTTTTCCAACAGTCTTGAAGGAGTTCCCACATATGCTGAGCACTTGTTGGCTGCTTTTCCTTCACTCTGCGGTCTGACTCATCCCAAACCATCTCAATTGGGTTGAGGTCAGGTGATTGTGGAGGACAGGTCATCTGATGCAGCACTCCATCACTCTCCTTCTTGGTAAAATAGCCCTTACACAGCCTGGAGGTGTGTTGGGTCATTGTCCTGTTGAAAAACAAATGATAGTCCCACTAAGCGCAAATCAGATGGGATGGCGTATCGCTGCAGAATGCTGTGGTAGCCATGCTGGTTAAGTGTGCCTTGAATTCTAAATAAATCACAGACGGTGTCATCAGCAAAGCACCCACACACCATCACACCTCCTCCATGCTTCACGGTGGGAACCACACATGTGGAGATCATCCATTCACCTACTCTGCGTCTCACAAAGACATGGCGGTTGCAACCAAAAATCTCAAATTTGGACTCATCAGACCAAACGACAGAGTTCCACCGGTCTAATGTCCATTGCTCGTGTTTCTTGCCCAAGCAAGTCTCTTCTTCTTATTGGTGTCCTTTAGTAGTGGTTTCTTTGCAGCAATTCGACCATGAACGCCTGATTCACGCAGTCTCCTCTGAAAAGTTGATGTTGAGATGTGTCTGTTACTTGAACTCTGTGAAGCATTTATTTGGGCTGCAATCTGAGGTGCAGTTAATTCTAATGAACTTATCCTCTGCAGCAGAGGGAACTCTGGGTCTTCCATTCCTGTGGCGGTCCTCATGAGAGCCAGTTTCATCATAGCGCTTGATGGTTTTTGCGACTGCACTTGAAGAAACTTTCAAAGTTCTTGAAATGTTCCGTATTGACTGACCTTTATGTCTTAAAGTAATGATGGACTGTCTTTTCTCTTTGCTTATTTGAGCTGTTCTTGCCATAATATGGACTTGGTCTTTTACCAAATAGGGCTATCTTCTGTAAACCCCCCCCCCCCCTACCTTGTCACAGCACAACTGATTGGCTCAAACGCATTAAGGAAAGAAATTCCACAAATTAACTTTTAAGAAAGCACACCTGTTAATTGAAATGCATTCCAGGTGGCTACCTCATGAAGCTGGTTGAGAGAATGCCAAGAGTGTGCAAAGCTGTCATCAAGGCAAATGGTGGCTACTTTGAAGAATCTCAAATCTCAAATATATTTTGATTTGTTTAACACTGTTTTGGTTACTACATGATTCCATATGTGTTATTTAATAGTTTTGACGTCTTCACTATTATTCTACAATGTAGAAAATAGTAAAAATAAAGAAAGACGCTGGAATGAGTAGGTGTGTCCAAACCTTTGACTGGTACTGTAGGTTATCAAAGCCAGTACAGAACATGTAGGGTCATATCATAGACTATAACATCTAGTCTAGATCTATGGTCCTTATCTACTAATTAGTTTTCCCTTTGATCTCTGTGGGATTGTGCACACATTGGTTTATGGTGTGTGTGGTGTGATATGCTCTGATTTGTAAATGAATTGGACTAGCTTGGTTATATCACCGTCTACATGGTTGATCAGGGTCAATGTAATGCATACAAGGTGAGAGACTTGACACACATTATTTTTCCGGACAATTTTTCATTTTCGATTGTACGGTTTCCTCTGTCCGACCACATCTCTGTCATGTGTTTTCAGGTGGAGGCTTACATTTTACCTGTGCATATTTACCTACGGGATCTGCTTTCTATGGCAGGTGAGATATTCTGGTGATCGTGCGTGTATTTACATGTTTTTTCCTTTTTTTGGCGTAACATTGGGTGCGCTGAATTCGGACTGATTGTGTTGGTCTTTGTTTTTTCAGTGCCCGTGGATGTGGGATACACACCACTGCTGGTACAACTACCCTTACCAGGTGACATTATACAGGCTGGCTCTTCATTTGGGTGGATGTATTTTGGAATTACGTAGAGTACTGCTGTTGACATTTTCTGACGAGGAGCACTGCTAAGTAAACTCGTGAAGGCGCAAGAAAAATTATAGTATGTTACACACATTCAATAATGTCTGTATCCTTATTAAAGATAAACCCTATTTTTTTTTTTTTTTTTCTGTCCCCGCTGCTGACCCATCTGCAGGTCCTGACTCCAGACCTGTACCATCCGTATTAACATAAACCCTGTCTGTCTCGGTCCCTGTTGGTGTCTTAACAGGTCCTGACTCCAGGCCTGTACCACTACTACGTGATTGAGCTGGGCTTCTACTGGTCCCTCATGTTCTCTCAGTTTACTGACATCAAACGCAAGGTGAGACGCAAGACAGGCAACAGATGCTGTCTGTTCGATGGGAACACGCACACATATTGCGACTCCTTGTTACAAAACTAACTACTAGGTATGCTAAGATATGTTTATTTCTGTTGTGATGTACAGAGTAAAGTATAGGAATGTCCTTGACTCCACTGGATTAGAGCAGTTTAGCATGAATCATTATGAAAGGTCACATGGGTTCTGCTCAGAAATGCTGTTTGTTTCCATCAGTAAATGCCTAATTCCAGCACAGGGGACAGGATTTATAGTCATGTGTTAGCAGGATAGAATATTCCGGTCCTTAATAGAATTATTGAGATTCCTTCATGGATTCCATGGAGTCAAGGAGATCCGTCTGGGGTTGGATAAGGCTAAAGAAAGCCATGTTGGAGTTAGTAAGACTGAGATTAATATATATATATTTTTTCAAAGCACTTTGCTCACTTGTGAATAGTGGTGAAAATAAATGTAGGCCCTGTTTTTGGTATGCTCCAGTACAGACGAATCAGAAAGGAGTTCTAGAACCTATCAGTCTCTTTCTGTTTCTCTGCTTTATTGAATTATCTCAGGCTTTGATGTGCTAAGGAAGGAAGCAGTCATTTCTAATTT
>NC_139999.1:5876492-6003992 GCF_964263955.1 Coregonus lavaretus | reverse complement strand
ACCTGGTCGGTCTATTTAATGGAAAGAGCAGGTGTCCTTAATGTTTTTTACACTCAGTGTATATATTTTTTAGTTTTATAGCTACTATATTTATTATTGTCACTGTTGTTTTCATAATTGTGTGTATCATTTTGTTTTGGCAACATTAACCTTGTCATTCATGACATTAAAGCATATTACATTTGAATTAATTTTTGAATTTGAGAGAGACTGACGAGTACTGAGGATTCGAAGAGGCAGGACGCAGAAGCAGGAATCAACAATGTAAAGGTTTACTTAACACTGAGCAAGAGAACAACAAAAACCAGAGTACACAACAAGACACTAAAAAGCACACACAACACTGAACAGTCCAGGGCTATATAGGGGTGGTGATGAGATGATGAGGTGCAGGTGCGCTGGAGGTGATTAGGGTGTGTTGGGTTTCCATTCCGGTGTTGCTGAGGTGGTGCGCTCAGACTGGTGGCTCAGTAGACCGACGAATCAGAGCGCCGGAGGGGAGCAACGGGAGGAGACGTGACAGAGAGAGATAGAAGGAGAGAGAGAAAAGGAGAGAGAGATAGAGGGAGAGAGAGAGAGAGAGATGGAGAGAAAGAAAGAGAGATAGAAAGAGGGGGAGGGAGAAAGTGAGGTTAAGAGAGGATTGGGGAGGAGATAATTGTTTGTTAACAAACAGTCAGTTCAGCATGCTTGGTCAGCTCGTTTGGTCACCGGCCTGGACATGACTCAACACTGAACATCTGGCAGACAGGGGCTGAAATATAATCTTGGTTGGGAAAACATTGTGTACTGTACTTGTATTGATCCAATAAAATGGCACAGCAAGAGAGAGAAAGATAGAGAGGATGAGTGTTGTTTATTAACAAACAGTTAGGTCAGATCTGTCACGAATTCAGCCTCGTGCCCCTCCTCCTTGCTCGGGCAGGTTTCGGCGTTCGTCGTCACCGGCTTACTAGCCACTACCACTCCATTTATCATCACTCCATTTGTCTTGTCTTGTCAGTCACACACACCTGGTGCTCATTCCCTCATTAGTCTGTGTATAAGTGTTCCCTCTGCCCCCATTGTCCTTTGTGAGTGATTGTTCATTGTGAGAGTGAATAGCTCGGTTGAGCAACTCTTTCCCTGTATTTAGCCAAGGTGGATTTTTCCCTTGTGCTAGTTTTGTTTTGACGCTTGCTGCTCATTATTCACGAACACTGAATAAACTCTGGATTTCTGTGTTTTACCTCCTGCGCCTGACTCCGTCGTTCACACCTCATCACAAGATCTCTCTCTTGCATGTCTGGAACATGACTCATTGCCGAAACAGCTTGCAGTGGCTGAAATAAACTCATGGTTAAACACTGTGTTAATTTTTTCCTCTATTTGACCTTTCACTAAAACAACAGGATTTATTGGTTGGCTAACAATGCGGGAAGTATCAAAGATTCACCGTACGTCTGTCATAGTTGACGTGTACCTATGATGAAAATTACAGGCCTCTCTCATCTTTTTAAGTGGGAGAACTTGCACAATTGGTGGCTGACTAAATACTTTTTTTCCCCACTGTATGGAATCATGTAGTAACCAAAAAAGTGTTAAATAAAACAAAATATATTTGAGATATGAGATTCTTCAAATAGCCACCCTTTTCCTTGATGACAGCTTTGCACACTCTTGGCATTCTCTCAACCAGCTTCATGAGGTAGTCACCTGGAATGCATTTCAATTAACAGGTGTGCCTTCTTAAAAGTTAATTTGTGGAATTTCTTTCCTCCTTAATGTGTTTGAGCCAATCAGTTGTGTTGTGACAAGGTAGGGGTGGTATACAGAAGATAGCCCTATTTGGTAAAAGACCAAGTCCATATTATGGCAAGAACAGCTCAAATAAGCAAAGAGAAACGACAGTCCATCATTACTTTAAGAAATGAAGGTCAGTCAATATGGAACATTTGTGCAGTCGCAAAAACCTTCAAGCGCTATGATGAAACTGGCTCTCATGAGGACCGCCACAGGAATGGAAAACCCAGAGTTACCTCTGCTGCAGAGGATACGTTCATTAGAGTTACCAGCCTCAGAAATTGCAGCCCAAATAAATGCTTCACAGAGTCCAAGTAACACACATCTCAACATCAACTGTTCAGAGGGGACTGTGTGAATCAGGCCTTCATGGTTGAATTGCTGAAAAGAAACCACTATTAAAGGACACCAATAAGAAGAAGAGACCTGCTTGGGCCAAGAAACATGAGCAATGGACATTAGACCAGTGGAAATTTGGTCCAAATTGGAGATTTTTGGTTCAAACCGCTGTGTCTTTGTGAGACGCGGTGTGGGTGAACGGATGATTTCCGCATGTGTAGTTCCCACCGTAAAGCATGGAGGAGGAGGTGTTATGGTGTGGGGGTGCATTGCTGGTGACACTGTCTGTGATTTATTTAGAATTCAAGGCACATTTAACCAGCATGGCTACCACAGCATTCTGCAGCGATACGCCATCCCATCTGGTTTGGGCTTAGTGGGACTATCATTTGTTTTTCAACAGGACAATGACCCAACACACCTCCAGGCTGTGTAAGGGCTATTTTACCAAGAAGGAGAGTGATGGAGTGATGCATCAGATGACCTGGCCTCCACAATCCCCTGACCTCAACCCAATTGAGATGGTTTGGGATGAGTCAGACCGCAGAGTGAAGGAAAAGCAGCCAACAAGTGCTCAGCATATGTGGGAACACCTTCAAGACTGTTGGAAAAGCATTCCAGGTGAAGCTGGTTGGGAGAATGCCAAGAGTGTGCAAAGCTGTCGTCAAGGCAAAGGGTGGCTATTTGAAGAATCTGAAATATAAAATATATTTTGATTTGTTTAACACTTGTTTGGTTACTACATGATTCCATATGTGTTATTTCATAGTTTTGATGTCTTCACTATTATTACACAATGTAGAAAATAGTAAAAAATAAAGAAAAACCGTTGAATGAGTAGGTGTGTCCAAACTTTGGAGTGGTAGTGTACATCAAAGTACAGTACATGTATTTTTTTCTCATGTAGAAGGAATTTCTGGAACATTCAGTAGTACAATAAGACTCAGAAACTAGTAGGTACATTATATCAACGTTTTCCTACACTTCTTTTTCAGGCAGCCAAGCTGGCCAACTACACCAAGTACCAGCGCCTGTGTGACTTCCTGTTTGTTCTGTTTGCAGTAGTCTTCTTCATCACACGGCTCGTCATCTACCCTCTATGGTTAGTGACTCTATGGTTGTCATCTATCCTCTATGGTTAGTGACACTATGGTTGTTATCTACCCTCTATGGTGCGTGCAGCACTGGTGTGTATTCACTTGGAACTAAACTAAGTAAATGGACCGAAACAGGGAGGCACCTACCTGAATTTGTCCAATAAGTAACTTTTGGTTTTGTTGGGAAACTTTTTCAGTTGAAAAACGTTTTTCTACAATTTGCACTAACGAAACATCCCAGTTATCTGTCTACCCTCTACCTTTATGGTTAGTGTCTGTCTGTCTGTCTGTCTGCCAGGTCTCCCTTAGGAAACAGGTATTGTTCTGACCTCAATGGGACTTCCTGGATAAGTAAAGGTTAAATAACATTCAGCAGAGACATCTACAGTAACCTCTATGGTTAGTTATTGACACTACTCTAAGGCTTGGTCCCAAATGGCCCCTATTCCCGAGCCCAGAGGGTCCTGGTCCAAAATAGCGCACTACATAGAGAATGGTGTACCATTTGGGACGTAGTACATCTGTGATATTAATGTGGACGGAAGCAGCTCTCCAGGAAGACCATCGATAGAGGGCCAGGCCTATGATGGGCAGTGGAGGTAACCTGAGCTGCTATAGTCAGCGTCTTGGAGTGCGTACCAAATGGCACTCTTATTTCCTACATAGGGCTCTGGTCAAAAGTAGTGCACTATGGGCCCTAGTCAAAAGTAGTGCACTATAGCCTATATAGGAATGGGGTCCCAAATTGCATTTAGGCTTGGGACAATTTTTCCTTGAGCGGGTGGTCGGGGAGCCGTAACATAGATTATAAATAATTTGTACACTGGAAATTGACCGCAAGAATCCCAAACAAATACAGTATTAGACAAATCATTTCAAACCTTGATTACGTTGAGATACGATCACATATGCCTCTCTATTATGCGGGGGAATACATGGGAACAGATTTTCTAAATGAAAATCACTTTGAGCTGATTTCCTGTCCAGCTCAAGGTGCCCCCCAAAAAATGCACCCTCCTCCCCAACGTAAAATATATTTTCACATGACCCTCCCCTTGTACTCTAAAATAAATTGCACACCCTCCCCCCTCATGGAATTAACTAAAAATAATGTTTACGTCCACAAATAACAATAGCTGTGTTTATAAATGTGGATATCGACTTTGCCACTTCAGCATGCTTTTGTGGCACGGTCGATGCCACGCAGGGCTACGGGGCAGGGTTGAGGGTTCGCCGACCACCACGGACTAGCTCACGCTCCCTGCCTACGATCAGAGCCGGCTGCAGACAATGATCAGCTAGGGGGGAAATAAGATGTTCAACGTTTTGATGCCATATTTATAATTATATAAAGTATATGCAACACATTTTCCACCAACAAGGTTTCTGTGCCACACAATCAATAAAACAAAGCATACGGACTTCGCCACTTCAATATCATTGTTTGCGTTTTGAAAGCACCAATGAATAGACTGTCAAACAAACTGAAAATACATCCCCCCCGCTACCTTGTAGTCCTACCCAGTATCGAAGGCTTGGCTTGACAATCTCCGAATGTCATTAAACTTCGTTTGGATTGATTGATTTGATTTGTCAGTTAAAACAAATACATACAGTTTTATTAGGTACACCACCCCGTCATGAGAATGGTTCACTCCGACAGACATTGACGTAACCGTGGCTTGCTGTATAAAGCAGGCAGACAGGCATAGAGGCATTCAGGTACTGTTGGATTGAACGTTAGAATTGGCACAGATCCAGTACCTCCTGGGCTTTTCACGCACGACAGTGTCTAGGGTTGACCGAGAATGGTGCAACAAACAAAAGACATCCAGTCAGCGGCAGTCCTGTGGGCGAAAACAGTTTGTTGACGAGAGAGGTCGAAGGAGAATGGTAAGAATCGTGCAAGCTAACAGGCGGGCCATAAACAGGCAAATAACGGTACAGTACAACAGTGGTGTGCAGAACGGCATCTAGGAACACACGACTCGTCGGTCCTTGTCACGGACGGGCTGTCGCAGCAGACGACCACACGGGGTTCAACTCCTATCAACTCAAAACAAGAAGAAGCGGCTCCAGTGGGCACGCCATCACCAACACCGGACAACTGAGGAGTGGAAAAACATTCGCCTGGTCTGATGAATCCCGGTTCCTGTTGTGTCATGCTGATGGCAGAGTCAGGATTTGGCGTAAACAGCATGAGTCCATGGCCCCAATCCTGCCTGGTGTCAACGGTACAGGCTGGTGGCTGGTGGTGTAATGGTATGGGGAATGTTTTCCAGGCACACGTTAGGTCCCTCTTGATACCAGTTGAGCAACGTTTGAATGCCACACCTTGTCAAATCCAAGCCCCTAAGAATTCAGGCTGTTCTGGAGGAAAAGGGGGGTCCGACCCGGTACTAGATGGGTGTACCTAATATACTGTTCACTGAGTGTATACACACAGTACAAACATTTAAAAAAGTGACCGGGATTGCACAATAGTCGGGGACTTATTTTCATTATGGTCCCAATTTTTTACAGAAGTACAGAGACACATTACATAGATACAGACACATTACAGAGATGCAGACACATTACAGAGATGCAGACAAAAAGAGGTTCTACTGTTCAAACATTAGCCAGCTATTGACATTATTTTTTAAAAGTGGTTATGGTTGTTAATGGCTTTGAGTTGCTGTGGTAGTTTGTTCCACTCAACAGAGCCGGTATATAAAACTGTGTTCTTTCCAGATAGACTCTTATATTTAAAACAGTGAATATTAGAGTCTCTGGCTGGTGGACATCTCTAACAAATGAAATGTGTCTGTGATAATTCTGTGGACCCAGACCAAGTTGAATTAATACTACTCTTTTCCCCACAGATAGCCAGCCTAGCCGCTTAAAATGCTCGACTTCCAGATGAGTATGAGGGGGGGGAGTTGAAGTACAATTCTTACAAGCTTGTTTTGGCTGGTCTGTAACTTATTCTTTAGATGTTTGGGGCTGCTGGTGAACCATGATGTGAAGGCATAATGAAAGTGGCACTGGACTAGCGCACTTGCCAGAGTCTTTAGGGTGCCTATAGCCGTAGGTTCCATCCAATTGGCGACAGATTTTCACGTGAATATTCTAAACTCTGCAATAGGCGCATTTTCCCATCAGAATTGTGTTTCCATCAAATTGGCTTGTTGCGGATAAAAGTAACTTGAGGTTAAATTAAATTTGAATAAAATGTCAATGGATCTCCATCGCATTTTGAACTCTATTGATGGTTTTGTCACTAAAAATGTTGCGCAGGTTTAGCAAATGTGCCCCACTCTGGTCTTGGCACGTGCATTCTAGCCAACATTTTGCAGATTCAGTGTGGGTATAGCCTACATGATGAGATTATTATGGACAAAAGTGCAGATTATTTTTATTTGTCAAACGGCATCCAAGCATCGGTCATCATGTCACCAGAATAAGACCCTCAATATTTATTGGAAAGGAGCATTAAGCTCATCACCGTGCACTTTCACCACCCTGTGAAGTTCACCATAACTTATTTCATCTGTAGCCTAATAAACTACATGCATTCCTGAGTCGTAGTGGGAGGACCACACAACATGTCATCGCGTGACTCCAAGTTTACTTCGATATGATGGTTGTTATATCAATATTTGCTCATAAAAGCGTTTCACCGGCATTTCTCGCATATTTCATTTTACCGACACAAAAAAATCCCACCTTGTCCTAGCGTATTTTGTTTTGTCGACATTTGGAAAGTTTAGCGACACATTTGCTGTTGCCATCAGGCCTGTCGTGACCAATTATGTATATATTCACTAGATGATAGATAGGGGGCGCTGTTTTAATGCTACTCCATCTTGGCACTCCCCCACCATTGTAAAACAAATATTTTGGAAGCTATAGAAATGCATTTATTAATGTCTACATTCATTTTTGCCACATTTGATTCTATTACAGACACCTTAATGGATCATTTAAAGTTATATTATGTGAGCTAAACCTATATATATATATATATATATGTACATTACCAGTCAAAGGCTTGGACACACCTACTCATTCAAGGGTCTTTCTTTATTTTATTTTTTTTCTACATTGTAGAATAATAGTGAAGACATAAAAACTATGAAATAACACATACGGAATCATGTAGTAACCAAAAAAAAGTGTTAAACAAATCAAAATATATTTTATATTTGAGATTCTTCAAATAGCCACCCTTTGCCTTGATGACAGCTTTGCACACTCTTGGCATTCTCTCAACCAGCTTCACCTGGAATGCTTTTCCAACAGTCTTGAAGGAGTTCCCAAATATGCTGAGCACTTGTTGGCTGCTTTTCCTTCACCATCTCAATTGGGTTGAAGTCAGGGGATTGTGGAGGCCAGGTCATCTGATGCAGCACTCCATCACTCTCCCACAGCCTGGGGGTGTGTTGGGTCATTGTCCTGTTGAAAAACAAATGATAGTCCCACTAACCACAAACCAGATGGGATGGCGTATCGCTGCAGAATGCTGTGGTAGCCATGCTGGTTAAGTGTGCCTTGAATTCTAAAGAAATCACAGACAGTGTCACCAGCAAAGCACCCACACAGCATAACACCTCCTCCGCCATGCTTTACGGTGGGAAATACACATGCGGAGATCATCCGTTCACCCACACTGCGTCTCACAAAGACACAACGGTTTCAACCAAAAATTACCAATTTGGACTCCAGACCAAAGGACACATTTCCACTGGTCTAATGTCCATTGCTCGTGTTTCGTGGCCCAAGCAGGTCTCTTCTTCTTATTGGTGTCATTTAGTAGTGGTTTCTTTGCAGCAATTCGACCATGAAGGCCTGATTCACACAGTCTCCTCTGAACAATTGATGTTGAGATGTGTCTGTTACTTGGAACTCTGTGAAGCATTTATTTGGGCTGCAATTTCTAAGGCTGGTAACTCTAATGAACTTATCCTCTGCAGCAGAGGTAACACTGGGTCTTCCTTTCCTGTGGTGGTCCTCATGAGATCCAGTTTCATCATAGCGCTTGATGGTCTTTGCTACTGCACTTGAAGAAACTTTCAAAGTTCTTGAATATTTCCGGATTGACTGACCTTAAAGTAATGATGGACTGTCGTTTCTCTTTGCTTATTTGAGCTGTTCTTGCCATAATATGGACTTGGTCTTTTACCAAATAGGGCTATCTTCTGTATACCACCCCAACCTTGTCACAACACAACTGATTGGCTCAAACGCATTAAGGAAAGAAATTCCACAAATTAATATTGGATTTCTGCCATATATTTTTCAACTGTACTGTTTCACAAAAGTTCTGAACCCTTCTATTCTCATTGTTTCTACAGATTGTAAATTGAAAATAATTGTTTTCGCTAAAAGTATTATTATCAATTGACTATGACTTATCAGATCACCCACTAGTGCTATCTGCAGGGATAGCTCCAGGTAAATATTGCAATCCTTCAGCCATTCCTGGACCTGTGACCAAAAACAAGCTACAAAATGGACAGTACCAAAACAAATGATCTAATGATTCTGTCTCTTCGCAGCAAAATCTGCAGAGCTGGGAAGATTGTATCCCCCATATAAATAACATTCTATTGGTAGCAAGAATTTTCTATAATAATTTAAATTGAGCAATTCTAAGTTTTGAATCCAGCGTTGTTTTGCATATCAGTTCATAAACCATGTTGCCATGGAATCAGTACGTCAAAAATCTCTGTTAATTTAAATGGATTCCAGGTGACTACCTCATGAAGCTGGTTGAGAGAATGCCAAGAGTGTGCAAAGCTGTCATCAAGGCAAAGGGTGGCAACTTTGAAGAATGTAAAATGTCAAATATATTTTGATTTGTTTAACACCTTTTTGGTTACTACATGATTCCATATGTGTTATTTCATAGTTTTGATGTCTTCACTATTATTCTACAATGTAGAAAATAGTTTTAAAAAATAAAGAAAAACCCTTGAATGAGTAGGTGTTCTAAAACTTTTGACTGGTGCTGTATATAAACTGAAAGTAAAAATAAAATAAAAAAATTGATTAATGTTACTGTCCCCACTACAACAAAAAAAATTCTTAAATACATGTAATTTTGTTCTTGAAACATTTAACTGAAATACTGTAGAATTCCACTCATTCCTATGGAGGACTGCTCCTACTGGGGAGTACCAATATGGCCGACCTGTGGCTTGAAAGCCTCTCAATGGCCAATACACAGCATCAGCAATCCAGGGTTTATATACATCATTGGTCGTGACATTTTTTTATCCGACATGTACTTTTACTCTCATAGAAAGGTTGGATGGAAACCTGGTTAATGTCAAGCCATTTAGAGGACGCTGGAATTACATTTTGGACGAACGTGTGCATGCATACAGGAGACTTGGAGTAGCCTAATCAGATTAAAACATTGTCTGCTTGTGTTTATGCCACATGTAATACATTTTAAAAGTGAAGTGACAAATATTTAAGCTATATTGAGAAGCATTAGGTTGCACGAGGAATAGCCGCTCGGATTGGAGAGGAGGCTAATCTTTCCTGAATAACTGGGCCTGCCGGGAGCCACATTATTATAGGAGGACTTGGGAGAATGATGATCCACAACAGACCGCGCATCTCGGTATCAGAAGTAAAAATACAGCCTGCTACTGTGTCTTTCTAGACCTTATAAACTGTAGAGAGTAGACCCACAACTGATCCTTATAAACTGTAGAGAGTAGACCCACAACGGATCCTTATAAACTGTAGAGAGTAGACCCACAATGGATCCTTATAAACTGTAGAGAGTAGACCCACAACTGATCCTTATAAACTGTAGAGAGTAGACCCACAACTGATCCTTATAAACTGTAGAGAGTAGACCCACAACTGATCCTTATAAACTGTAGAGAGTAGACCCACAACTGATCCTTATAAACTGTAGAGAGTAGACCCACAACTGATCCTTATAAACTGTAGAGAGTAGACCCACAACTGATCTTTATAAACTGTAGAGAGTAGACCCACAACTGATCCTTATAAACTGTAGAGAGTAGACCCACAACTGATCCTTATAAACTGTAGAGAGTAGACCCACAACTGATCCTTATAAACTGTAGAGAGTAGACCCACAACTGATACAAATCACAGGACTTTGGCACCGTTATTCAAATGACATTTTCATTGCAGCCTACAATAGAATTGTGTACTCACTAATGAAAATTATTCATTGCATTGTGGTGTTGTAAGCTAGTCTAGGTAGGATAATTGTATTGTCCCTAAACAGGCTGCGTGTCTCATGTCTTCACTGTTCTTTCATGCACAATGATGCACCTGCCCTCTCTGCTGCCTATCAGCTGTTCCTATGTCCTATTTGTTCTTGTGGATTCACATTGAAGATTGATGCAGCTTTGAATGTTTTGATGTGCCCAATAAAAAAACACTACCCTCCCCCTGTGTGCCAAAAAAAAAAAACACACAACCCTCCCCAAAGAAAAAAGAACACTCTCTTATTTCCCCCCCCCCCCCCCCCCCGAATAAATGTCTAACTGTCCCTAAGGGCTGTAATGGATACCTAGCTAGGTGTAAGGACTAGGGAGGTGCCTGTTGCCTGACAACAGCCTCTCTGTCTTGTCTGAGTCTGTCTGTCTTAATACTGCACTGCTGGTATGTCTGTCTACTGCACTGCAGGCCTCACAGGTCTAGTTTATTAGAGAAATGACAAACAAATATGGATTTAGTCATGTAGTCTTCTTGGATTAATGGCAACTACTAAATGTTTTTAGTGAGCTGGTTGGTATGAGAGTACACTCAGCAGGAGAAGGCAGTTCTCAGAAAAGTCCAACTTGTTTTCCCCATATGGATAAATTACTGTGTGGTTGCACATGCATTTGCGCTTTCCATGCGTGTCTGTGTCTGTGTGTATCAGGTGTATTGTGTGTGTGTGTGTGTGCGTGTGTGTGTGTACTGACATACTTTCCATGCACATCTTAATTCATGGTGTGATCCTTCCTGTGCTGTTCCAGGATCCTGAACACAACATTGTTTGAGAGCTGGGAGATCATTGGTCCATACCCCTCCTGGTGGCTCTTCAACTCCCTGCTGCTGGTGCTGCAGGTGCTGCACGTCATCTGGTCCTACCTCATAGCCGGGATCGCCTATAAGGCCTTGGTCCGAGGAAAGGTGGGTGGGATGTGAATGTCATCTGGTCCTACCTCATAGCCGGGATCGCCTATAAGGCCTTGGTCCGAGGAAAGGTGGGTGGGATGTGAATGTAGAGGCCTCGACTTTTTTCACATTTTGTTTTCACATTTACGTTACAGCCTTATTCTAAAATAGATTAAATTGGGGGGTTTTCCCCTCATCAATCTACACACAATACCCCATAATGACAAAGCAAAAAAATTAAATATCACATTTACATAAGTATTCAGACCCTTTACTCAGTACTTTGTTGAAGCAGCTTTGGCAGCGATTGCAACCTTGAGTCTTCTTGGGTATGACGCTACAAGCTTGGCACACCTGTATTTGGGGAGTTTCTCCCATTCTTCTCTGCAGATCCTCTCAAACTCTGTCAGGTTGGATGGGGAGCGTCACTGCACAGCTATTTTAAGGTCTCTCCAGAGATGTTCGATCGGGTTCAAGTCCAGGCTCTGGCTGGGCCACTGAAGGACATTCAGAGAATTGTCCCGAAGCCACTCCTGCGTTGTCTTGGCTGTGTGCTTAGGGTCATTGTCCTGTTGGAAGGTGAACCTTCTCCCCAGTCTAAGGTCCTGAGCGCTCTGGAGCTGGTTTTCATCAAGGATCTCTCTGTATTTTGCTCTGTTCATCTTTCCCTCGATCCTGACTAGTCTCCCAGTCCCTGCTGCTGAAAAACATCCCCACAGCATGATGCTGCTACCACCATGCTTCACCGTAGGGATGGTGCCAGGTTACCTCTAGACATGACGCTTGGCATTCCAGCCAAAGAGTTCAATCTTGGTTTCATCAGACCAGAGAATCTTGTTTCTCATGGTCTGAGAGTCCTTTAGGTGACTTTTGTCAAACTCCAAGTGGGCTGTCATGTGTTTTACTGAAGAGTGGCTTCCGTCTGGCCATTCTACCATAAAGGCCTTATTGGTGGAGTGCTGCAGAAATGGTTGTCCTTCTGGAAGGTTCTCCCATCTCCACAGAGGAACTCTGGAACTCTGTCAGAGTGACCATTGGGTTCTTGGTCACCTCCCTGACCAAGGCCCTTCTCCCCCGATTGCTCAGTTTGGCCGGCCGGCCAGCTCTAGAAAGAGTATTGGTGGTTCCAAACTTCTTCCATTTAAGAATGATGGAGGCCACTGTGTTCTTGGGGACCTTTCCCTAGATTGCTTTGTCATTATGGGGTATTGTGTGTAGATTGATGAGGAAAAACATTTATTTAATCCATTTTAGAATAAGGCTGTAACGTAACAAAATGTGGAAAAATGGAAGGGGTCTGAATACTTTCCGAATGTACTGTATAGGCCTATTACAAGTGAGATGTAGACAGGTGAGTGTGAGGTGTAACTACCCAAGGTAACTACTAGGTACCTCATAGCCGGGATAACCTACAAGCCCATGGTCAGAGGAAAGGTGAGTGTGATTTAGTACTGCTGTGCTCAGACTCAGGGCCCTAGTTAACATGGTCAGAAGAAAGATGGGTGTGATTGAGGACAGGGCCTATATGCTAGGACAGCGTCTCAGAGTAGAAGTGCTGATCTAGGATCAGGTCCTTCCTGCCTTGATCATCTTATTAATTATGATCTAAAAGACACAACTGATGATATTACTCTGACTGTTGTGAATACAGGCCCAGGCTTTTACTTATTACTCTGACTGTTGTGAATACAGGCCCAGGCTTTTACTTATTACTCTGAGACTGTTGTGAATACAGGCCCAGGCTTTTGAGAAATCCATTATGTTAGACCTCAGTCTGTAGTTATTAAATCCTAACGCTACGATTGTGGAAGCTATAGAATAACTATGGAATAAGGTAACATTTCATCAGTGTTTGTTCATTGCTATCTTCCTTTTCTTGTATTGATTCTCTCTCCTTCCCTCTGCACAGGGGGTTTGTTTCCTCTCTCTTGGGTGGAGGGTCCCGTCTTTCCATCTGTCTCCTCAGTCCTCATTCTCCCTTTCGCTTGTCCTTGCTTCACTGTCTAACTAAGATTAAGATCCCTCTATTGGTCAATTGCACACAAGGTCCAACCAAAATTTGACTTCCGCTTTTAACCCAACCCCTCTGAAAGACACACATACATATACAGGTTTTTTGGAGAGGTGCGGGGGGGGGGGGGGGGGGGCTGCCACACTGGGCGCGGGGGAGCTGTTGTTGTGGGGGGGGGGGGGGTTAAGTGCCTTGCTCAAGTGCACAACCGCAGGCAATGGCATCCGGTTGCCAGCTCACTTCCCGCCAGATTGACAACTCCCTTCTCTGCTCTGCTTTCTGCAGTATGTCTCTCTTCTCATTCCTTTCACTTTTATGCCAATGTCATTTATTCTTGTTAATGTGGTTGTGGTTCATGAATATGATCTAGATGGCTGTCAGTGTTTCCATGCTCCTTTAAACTCCATCTTGTGGCGTTTGCGAGCATGTGCAGTTTGAGTCGGAATTCATTAAGGAAGTCTGATAATTTTTTTAAACCAGAAATGGGTAATGGGTTACGTATGAAGATATTCTAATGTTATTCATGTTTTTGTAAACAACCTATGAAAATGAAGTGCCTTAATCTTTCAGACCATGTAACATGTTTCCAGGCTGTCTAGCTAAATGTCTATGGAGTTCAATTGTGACACGTCTATCAGAGTGGACCGCCAACTACACAGTCACCATCAGCCGATATTTGTAAAAATGTCCATTCCTTAATGTACCTGTTTGTCCAGTGTAACTGTGTTCTATTCTTTGGGTGCTGATATCCGTCGTTTTTTATAAAAACGTAATTCTATGTGAAACGTGCACTACTACTTCGACACTTTTGGAAATATCCATTCTTTAATGCTTATGCTACTGTGTACCTGTGCTCGTCCTGATTGTCAACTTTGAATTGTAACATTGTATTTCTCTCTGTCTGACAGGTGTCTAGGGATGACCGCAGTGACGTTGAGAGCAGCTCAGAGGAGGAGGCTGACACCAACGGGACCAACGACAGGGGGGTTAAAATGGCGTTCTCTCCTAAGGTAGAGAACGGCACCAATGGCACCAACGGCTACGCTGTCACCACTATAACCTGGCCACAACAGATACGCAGCAGCAGCAGCCATTGGTGATACAGAAAGAGGAGTCTGCTGTCTGATTCACAGTATAGGGCTGACCTGGGTCCAATATGTCTGGCCTGGTTACGCTGCGCATCCACTAGTTGTCGGAACTGAAAGGACAATGTAAAAAAAATATCAGAGACAGTACTGTTCAGGTCGGCCCTATAGTAAGAATCAGGCATATCTGTGAGACGTTTCCACTACTAGTTCATCCTATCCTACACTACATCTTGAAGTGCTTTTCCTGCCTCATCCAGTTCCCTGGACGTTTTAAGTCCGTTTCTTCGTTCATCTCTCACTCTTAATTATACTGGTTTTTTCCAGCACTGTCAACAATGATCACATTACTTTTCAGAAGTGACAATGATTGGTGACTATGACATCAGACGATGGATGAATAGACAGACCCATAGAATCAAAAACGGATTACATTTTTAACTGATAAAAACACTTTTCATTCCCGTGTGTCCATAGAATGGGTGTAACTGTTTTTTCATTCTTATTCCACTTTTTAATGTGATGCTGAAGTTTGTTGGGGAGGATGTTCTCTCCCTGTTTTATGTCAGTTGAACTAAAGTTATTACTGTATATATTTTTTAACAAATAAATGTTTATTTGTGAAAGATATGTTTTTATTCATATTACACGGCTGTAAAATGACAATACCCCACCACCCAAACCGTGCTCCAGTGTATCCTGAGAGAAATGAAATATGAGTTACGATAGGGGAGGGATTTTACATTTCATCTTATTTAATTTGACCATTTTGGCATTTAATAACTTAACAAGTAATCCTGTAGAGTTTAGAAAGACCTTCTCTGCCGCAGCCCTCTCTGTGGTGGCATCGTCTGTGTGCTAAAGGGTCAAGTCAGGACCATGGGGAGAGAGACTGAAGACAGATGACGTTCTCGTTCTTTAGCTACTCTTTTGGGCACACAAAACCGTTGATCACATGATCAGTACCCAAAGATTATCATTCAAGTCTTTTGGGAGGAACAGAAATGTCCATGATTTTTTGGGACAAACTATCCAGGCCTCTATGGCTTGAGGGCCTCCACGTCCTGGTTTTCTGCCGCTACCTGCAGCTCTTTCTGCTTGTTCATGTAGCGGTAACCCCGCATGGTGCACATGTATCCTCCGTAGAGTGTCAACAGCATCATCGAGGCAGAAAACCCCCGGTATCCGAAGTCGGCGAGGCGCTTTGCAGCGGTCAACATGGTGAGGTTGTTCCTGGCGGAACCAAAAACATGTGGGTCTCGGAGCAGGTTCTCCAGCAACGTTACAACGACGATTAGCTACATGAATCTCCTTGTTTACTGATGTGCTTAACAAGGTGGTTATCACAGCTAATAATATGCTAACATGTCCCTTACTGATGACATTATCATCGGGGGTTGATCCTAAAGACACTGATGGAACTTAGCCAGCTAAAGTTAGCTAGTTAGGTTAGCTAACGTTTGGCTAGTTAAAGGTTAGCAAGCAAGCGTTTCGTTTTATCAACTAATAAATAAAAAAATGCTGTGGTTTTCCCGTTTCAGATGATTGTTATGTAGCTAAATTGCATTGTTGCGTACCTTTTTTTGTAATGGAGAATGACAGTCAGATTGTTGATACCCCTCTCAACGTTAACACTCACCTAGCCAAATACCTAACTGCACCTTTCGTAACTGATACCAAGGTTTTGCGAGGGACAGAAAGTCCATTCGGTTCTTGAGTAATCAGTAGAGGGAGGACTATCAACGTTCTATCGATGTTTCCTAGTCGGACATATTTTGATGCCGCACTCGTCAGCACAGCGACGGTTTCTTTCCGCTAGTTACCACTATTACACAAATGTAATATCGTGGCTATATATCGTAAAAATGTATGAAAACAAAAATGTGCTTTTTGGTCTTCATTTAAGGTTAATGTTAGCAGTGTGGTTAAGGTTAGGTTTAAAATGTAATTTTAAGAATAGAAATTGGAGAAATATACCAGGTTTATGACTTTGTAGCTGTGGTAACTAGTACCACAGCGATGGCAGCATGTGGAGCAGGGAGTGACGTTCTGGATGAAAAAGATGATCCCGGTGCAGCATTTTACGGAAATGTTATACATTATTACACATTCAACCCACCAGAGAACCGTCTAAGCCTCATTTCGACCACACTTATTCAGGATTTGGGGAATGGCAAAGACTGCATTGAAACCAAATTGATGCTGGACATCGGCTGCAATTAAGACACAGAAACGGACTAAATCATGTTAGCCAGCCTTTACACATTGATTCACCACCCACACAAGCTAGCACCACAATCACTGAGTTTCATCATCCGTCATTGAATACTTTGAGTCAGATGTCTGTCACCAATGAAGTCTTTTGTCTTATCTATGTGTAATATCACAGGACCTGACAGTGGCATTGTACAGACACCTCCAGCAGAGGGCCCAGTCTGAAGAGGTTACAGCACCGGCACTGATCTCCGGCTCTTGGGCTTTGACCTGGACGAAGCCATTATCCTCCGGGCTCAACAGACAAACCCTTTCCCTCAGAACATCTCCTTCATTCCCCTAGACATCACCCAGGAGGACACTAGTGCCAGCCAGCTAAAGGACTACTAGAGACGACATAGCTGCTCCCGTTTCCACCTCTCCCTGTGCCTGGCTGTCACCATGTGGGTCCATCTGAACCATGGAGACTCCTCTCCCTGTGCCTGGCTGTCACCATGTGGGTCCATCTGAACCATGGAGACTCCTCTCCCTGTGCCTGGCTGTCACCATATGGGTCCATCTGAACCATGGAGACTCCTCTCCCTGTGCCTGGCTGTCACCATCTGGGTCCATCTGAACCATGGAGACTCCTCTCCCTGTGCCTGGCTGTCACCATATGGGTCCATCTGAACCATGGAGACTCCTCTCCCTGTGCCTGGCTGTCACCATATGGGTCCATCTGAACCATGGAGACTCCTCTCCCTGTGCCTGGCTGTCACCATGTGGGTCCAGGAGCTTCAAGCACAGTTAAATAAGGACCAGTATGTTGATTGAACACTAGGTGACAATAATACTGTGTTGTTACCAATGGGTTGTTATTGCTGTCTAATGACACCTGCATAGTGCATATTTTAGACAGCTATACATTTAGGTTGACCTAACTCGATACTATTCATAGACGTTGTGTTTTGGGGCAATTCCATCGTAATGGAGTGTATGCCAAACAAAAAACATTGATTTCAAAGATTAACAAACCATAGAACTCTATGCACAGTGACTACTTTGAACAATTTACACAGTAAATAAAATACAAAATAAATTTACTGGAAAAACTGTGCAGATGCAAACTTTGTATCTGCCACATGCCATAATTGGGGAGGACGGGCTCGTGGTAACGGCTGGAGTGGAATAAATAGAATGGTATCAAATACATCATACATATGGGTTCCATGGTTTCCATGTGTTTGATACCATCCCATTGACTCCATTCCAGCCATTATTATGGGCTGTCCTCCCCTCAGCAGCCTCCTGTGATTTCTTCTGCACAGTTCCTGTAAATGTGTATTTTCAGGTGATTGTGAAAAGTAGGCCTTGTGCATAGAGTTGTATGGTTTGTTAAACTTTGAAATCAACGTTTTTTTGTTTGGTATACATTTTAAAGTGAAAAATCTGAGTCTCTCAGCGTAGTTCCTTTACCATAGAATTGCCCTTTGGAAAACAATCATGAACCTTCAACTGACAGATAATATAATACATGAATCTTGTATGTTTTCATAATCAGAAAAAAAAATCACATGATTTTACTTCTCCAAAGCCATGTTACATTTCATAATGTTATGAATCCTAAACTTTCACAGAACTCTCTACAAAGTTCAGTAGAAAATCAACTGTATTAGTCCTGTCTGCCACATGCACCGGTGACACAGAAAGTAGGTGGCCAAACCCAGTTTGTGGTGTCCTGTTTCCTGACCCCATAAGAACCATTATCTCGCTGCAATGAGGATGATGCTGTTATTAGCCTACTGTCTCATTACAATCCGTTTTGACCGCTATCCCAGCCGTTGCACGGCAGGGTGTATGCTCGAAATAAGACCAAACGGTTTCTCTAAATACATATTTTTATATACTGATACATATTTTTTTTATTTTCTTTACAGTAAGAACAACCAAATGTTTATATTCCTCTAGCTACAAACACACATCTATCGTGTCGTGATCTTATGGTATTCTCTCATGCTCATTACTGAATGTAGATAGACAAAGAAGCCATAAATGTGATATAGATCTGATATAAACTCTTATATAATGGTTCTTCACCCTCAGCCAGAAGGATCCGACGGGTCTTTAGTGAGAGCTGAATCTGGAGCTCTCTCTCTGTTCCGTTGTTTTAATCAGCAGTTTGGGTGTTGGGGAGCTGGAGCTGCTGTGGCGTCCATTAGCGGAACTCTTAGAACCTGGACAGAACACAACAGTGGCAATCTAATGGTTAGAGCCTAATATCTGCTTTTGTGTCTCAAAATACAGCATTTAGTGTAATTCTAGGCAGCGGATAGCATTAAATAGAGTACATTTACTGCTGTATTTTTTCAGTAGTACATATACCACTTACTGTAGTTGGAGACTGACTGGATGTTGAGAATAGATTGATGTCCAATCCTGAGAGACAAGTGTGCTGCTTCAGTTTGTGAAAAGATTGCAGATAATACTTTTCACACATTGTCCGGTCCTTGTTTAGAACCTCAACCTATAGACACCATACTGTATAATGTGTACCTATAATAATACCTGTCCTCCTCTCCCTCCATACCTGTCCTCCTCACCCTCCATACCTGTCCTCTCCCTCCATACCTGTCCTCCTCTCCCTCCATACCTGTCCTCTCCCTCCATACCTGTCCTCCTCTCCCTCCATACCTGTCCTCCTCCTCTCCCTCCATACCTGTCCTCCTCCCCCTCCTTACTTGTCCTCCTCTCCCTCCATACCTGTCCTCCTCTCCCTCCATACCTGTCCTCCTCTTTCCTCCATACCTGTCCTCCTCCCCCTCCATATCTGTCCTCCTCTCCCTCCTTACTTGTCTCTCCTCCTCCTCCTCCTCCTCCTCCTCCTCCTCCTCCTCCTCCATAACTGTCCTCCTCTCCCTCCATACCTGTCCTCCTCTCCCTCCATACCTGTCCTCATCTCCCTCCATACCTGTCCTCATCTCCCTCCATACCTGTCCTCCTCTCCCTCCATACCTGTCCTCCTCCCCCTCCATACCTGTCCTCCTCCCCCTCCTTACTTGTCCTCCTCCTCCTCCTCCTCCTCCTCCATACCTGTCCTCCTCTCTCTCCTTACCTGTTCTCCTCTTCCTCCATACCTGTCCTCCTCTCCCTTCATACCTGTCCTCCTCTCCCTCCATACCTGTCCTCCTCTCCCTCCTTACCTGTCCTCCTCTCCCTCCAGTAGTTTTCTGTAGGTGGCTATCTCTATGTCCAGGGCCAGCTTGACGTTCATCAGGTCCTGGTACTCTCTGAGCTGCCTGGCCATGTCCTGCTTGGCCCTCTGCAGAGCATCCTCCAGATCTCTGATCCTGGACTTAGCCTCCTTCACAGCCAGCTCCCCACGGTCCTCAGCCTCGGCTATCTGGTTCTCCAGGTTGGCTCGCTACAGGATATATAGTTACAGTTAGAGTTAGAGACTAAGCCACTTCCACAGCCAGCTCGCCCTGGCCCCTAGCCTCGGCTATCTGGTTCTCCAGGTTGGCTCGCTACAGGATATATAGGTATAGTTAGAGTTAGAGACTTAGCCACTTCCACAGCCAGCTCGCCCTGGCCCCTAGCCTCGGCTATCTGGTTCTCCAGGTTGGTACACCATGGGACATCAACACCAGGGTAAAGGCTGCATTAACTCCATGGCAGTACTTGCTTGCTTAAGCCTCATCACACCAAGTGGCATACACAGTCTTAGTGGCACACTCCATGGCATGGCTGCTGAATCTTTTATCCCATAAAGTAGATCCAATCCCATCCGACAGGGTATGTGCTGCATCCAGAGTTTTTGTTTGATATTACTGTGCCTCAAAGCGGTCAAAGCATAAGTGAACCGAGTTGAATAAGTAAACTAACTAACCTGTTGTTTGACAGCTTCTATCTCGCTCTGCAGACGGCCGATCAAGCGGTTGATTTCTGCTATCTCTCCCTTGGTGTTCCTCAGCTCGTCTCCGTACTGGGTGGCCTGGATGGCCATCTGGTTAAACTGAGGGAAAATAAGACCAGTTCTCTTGGAGCTTTGGGCACAAGTCTGTTAAGCTACCATTCCACTCCTTGTACTCTGTGTCATTATGCCAAAGATATATGTTTAGCATGACAAGGAGTGGAAAGGAGTGGGATGATAAACTGCTAAACAGACTGGTACCCGGGCTAGTTCTCTAGCACTGTCTTCCAACTATCTGCCGAACCATACTGCTTTGACTGAGATATTTTTCTTTCACATTGTCCTTTTACTGTACTGTGGTTTCAGCAAACTATTGCTCAGTAGTGTGTAAAGGGTATTGATTTCAATGTAGTAAAACAAAAATCCCTTCTCCTTAACCACTTCAATCCTAGAATAGTCAACTTGTTGTTCACCTTGGACTTGTACCACATCTCAGCCTCCTCTCGGCTCTTGGCAGCGATGTCTTCGTACTGAGCCTTGACGTCAGCCACTATCTGGTCCATGTTGAGGTCGCGACTGTTGTCCATCTCCACCACCACAGAGGTGTCCCTGATGCTGGCCTGCAGCTCACGCAGCTCCTGGATGTAAACAGTGCAGTGTGTTCATACGTTTTTTTAGGATGTGTATGTGATCCTTGCCGGATTTGAGCCTACAACCTTTCACCAACTGCCTGCGCCATACAGGACCACTTGTGTATTGTAATGTATTGTATTGTTAATATAGTAGATACAGTAATGACCTTACCTCCTCATAGATGGTCCCGAGGAAGTTGATCTCATCAGTCAGATGATGACCTTACCTCCTCATAGATGGTCCCGAGGAAGTTGATCTCATCAGTCAGATGATGACCTTACCTCCTCATAGATGGTCCCGGGGAAGTTGATCTCATCAGTCAGATGATGACCTTACCTCCTCATAGATGGTCCCGAGGAAGTTGATCTCATCAGTCAGATGATGACCTTACCTCCTCATAGATGGTCCCGAGGAAGTTGATCTCATCAGTCAGATGATGACCTTACCTCCTCATAGATGGTCCTGAGGAAGTTGATCTCATCAGTCAGATGATGACCTTACCTCCTCATAGATGGTCCCGAGGAAGTTGATCTCATCAGTCAGATGATGACCTTACCTCCTCATAGATGGTCCCGAGGAAATTGATCTCATCAGTCAGATGATGACCTTACCTCCTCATAGATGGTCCAGAGGAAGTTGATCTCATCAGTCAGATGATGACCTTACCTCCTCATAGATGGTCCCGAGGAAATTGATCTCATCAGTCAGATGATGACCTTACCTCCTCATAGATGGTCCAGAGGAAGTTGATCTCATCAGTCAGATGATGACCTTACCTCCTCATAGATGGTCCTGAGGAAGTTGATCTCATCAGTCAGATGATGACCTTACCTCCTCATAGATGGTCCTGAGGAAGTTGATCTCATCAGTCAGATGATGACCTTACCTCCTCATAGAGGGTCCTGAGGAAGTTGATCTCATCAGTCAGATGATGACCTTACCTCCTCATAGATGGTCCTGAGGAAGTTGATCTCATCAGTCAGATGATGACCTTACCTCCTCATAGAGGGTCCCGAGGAAGTTGATCTCATCAGTCAGATGATGACCTTACCTCCTCATAGATGGTCCTGAGGAAGTTGATCTCATCAGTCAGATGATGACCTTACCTCCTCATAGATGGTCCTGAGGAAGTTGATCTCATCAGTCAGATGATGACCTTACCTCCTCATAGATGGTCCCGAGGAAATTGATCTCATCAGTCAGATGATGACCTTACCTCCTCATAGATGGTCCAGAGGAAGTTGATCTCATCAGTCAGATGATGACCTTACCTCCTCATAGATGGTCCCGAGGAAATTGATCTCATCAGTCAGATGATGACCTTACCTCCTCATAGAGGGTCCCGAGGAAATTGATCTCATCATTCAGATGATGACCTTACCTCCTCATAGAGGGTCCTGAGGAAATTGATCTCATCAGTCAGAGCTCCCACCCTGTCTTCCAGGTCTGCTTTCACCAGGTATGCTGAGTCCACATCCTGAAAGGACAACAAACTGTAGTTACCCATAGCCTAGCGGTTAAGAGCATTGGGTCAGTAACCAAAAGGTCACTGGTTCGAATCCCCGAGCCGACTAGGTGAAAAGGTGAACAATCTTGCCGATGTGCCCTTGAGCAAGGTACTTAACCCTAATTGCTCTGGATAAGAGCGTCTGCTAAATGACGAAAATGTAGCTACCACTGTTTGTCGAAACATACCAGGTGCAATTTAGATTAATCATTTCATTGCAAAGCTACTAGTTTAGGTTGAAATTGGTTTTGACGTGGTTGGTTGAGATGTTCTCTGTCTCCCCCTAAACACCCCAGGCCCGGTTCTTGTTCAGTGGTGATATGATATTTTATGAGCTTAACGTTTTTTTCATCTCGTAGAAAGTGGGCCAGGTTTGGTCATACTGTTGTCTCTGTCTCTCTGTGTCCTTTCATCTGCAGTGTTTGTCTAGCTTACCCTGACTCCCATGGTGCTGCGCTGGATCGCTGAACGCAACATCAAGTTGATGTCTTAGTGTGGTATTGTGTCCATAAATGAGTCCAATATGTGTGTTGAACTTCAGAGACTGCACCAAGAAAACACAAAATCTAAGGTGTCACTGGGGAAATGGGATGTTCTCACCTTTTTTAGGATTACAAATTCGTTCTCCAGATTGTTTCTCTTGTTGATCTCATCTTCGTATCTAGGTCAGAAGAACAGGTGACGAGATACTGGATTAGGTCACAGTAGCAAGGTTCTGGCATCCGTCATTTAGGGTTAAATAAATAGGTTGAAGAAGGCTCCTTGGCTCTGTCTCAGTTGCTTACAAATCTGTTGAAGGCTATTGAGACTTTTTGTGTTTGAAGTCCCCCACCAGCCCCTGCATGTTCCTCAGCTCTCCAGACAGACAGACAGACAGACAGACAGACAGACATACAGACTCCTACTTGTGTTTGAAGTCCCCCACCAGCCCCTGCATGTTCCTCAGCTCTCCAGACAGACAGACAGACAGACAGACAGACAGACAGACTCCTACTTCTGTTTGAAGTCCCCCACCAGCCCCTGCATGTTCCTCAGCTCTCCAGACAGACAGACAGACAGACAGACAGACAGACAGACAGACATACTCCTACTTCTGTTTGAAGTCCTCCACCAGACCCTGCATGTTCCTCAGCTCTCCAGACAGACAGACAGACAGACAGACAGACAGACAGACAGACAGACTCCTACTTCTGTTTGAAGTCCTCCACCAGACCCTGCATGTTCCTCAGCTCTCCGTCCAGCTTGGTCTTATCGTTGTTGACCACGTCCATCTGGCGGCGGAGGTTGGCCATGTAGGCCTCGAACAGCGGCTCGATGTTGGAGCGGCCCGTCTGCTTACCGTGCAGCAGGTCAAACTTAGTCTCTAACATCTTATTCTGCTGCTCCAGGAAACGCACCTAAAAGGGAGGAGAGCGAGAAGCCCTTAGCTGATGAAATAGTCGCAACAGTCCAAGCATGGGGAGGAAGATGTTGAGTGTAGTCTGCTAATACATGTACATTGTAGCAACTTTAATAGAGACCCTGGTACAACACTTTGTCTCTGTTTTAACCTCTTGGTCTAATGGTTTAAGTCTGGGCTGACAGTCGAAGGGACCTGGGCCCAAGTCCTGGTTGGACTAACCACCTCAGATTGCTGCAATATTTTGTCTTGACATGTCATTGTGGCCCTTTACCTTCCAAACGTGTTTTCTGCAGTAATGTATGGGCTTGGAGCGAACTGTTTTTTTTTTTAATTTTAAAATTGTATTATTATTTTTGATTATTTTTTTAGGGGGTGGATCAGCTTTAATATTTCAGATAGATTGTAACTTCCATCAATGTAATTGTCTGCATCACTTCCAATGTTTCTTTCTCACAAATATATATATATATATCAAATTTTATTGGCCACATGCGCCGAATACAACAGGTGCAGACATTACAGTGAAATGCTTACTTACAGCCCTTAACCAACAGTGCATTTATTTTTTATTAAAAAAAGTAGAATAAAACAAAAAAGTGTTGAGAAAAAAAGAGCAGAAGTAAAATAAAATAACAGTAGGGAGGCTATATACAGGGGGTACCGGTGCAGAGTCAATGTGCGGGGGCACCGGCTAGTTGAGGTAGTTGAAGTAATATGTACATGTGGGTAGAGTTAAAATGACTATGCATAAATAATTAACAGAGTAGCAGCAGCGTAAAAAGATGGGGTGGGGGGGCAGTGCAAATAGTCCGGGTAGCCATGATTAGCTGTTCAGGAGTCTTATGGCTTGGGGGTAGAAGCTGTTGAGAAGTCTTTTGGACCTAGACTTGGCACTCCGGTACCGCTTGCCGTGCGGTAGCAGAGAGAACAGTCTATGACTAGGGTGGCTGGAGTCTTTGACAATTTTGAGGGCCTTCCTCTGACACCGCCTGGTATAGAGGTCCTGGATGGCAGGAAGCTTGGCCCCAGTGATGTACTGGGCCGTACGCACTACCCTCTGTAGTGCCTTGCGGTCGGAGGCCAAGCAGTTGCCATTCCAGGCGGTAATGCAACCAGTCAGGATGCTCTCGATGGTGCAGCTGTAGAATTTTTTGAGGATCTGAGGACCCATGCCAAATCTTTTCAGTCTCCTGAGGGGGAATAGGCTTTGTCGTGCCCTCTTCACGACTGTCTTGGTGTGTTTGGACCATGATAGTTAGTTGGTGATGTGGACACCAAGGAACTTGAAGCTCTCAACCTGTTCCACTACAGCCCTGTCGATGAGAATGGGGGCGTGCTCAGTCCTCTTTTTTTTCCTGTAGTCCACAATCATCTCCTTTGTGTTGGTCACGTTGAGGGAGAGGTTGTTATCCTGGCACACGGCCAGGTCTCTGACCTCCTCCCTATAGGCTGTCTCATCGTTGTCGGTGATCAGGCCTACCACTGTTGTGTCGTCGGCAAACTTAATGATGGTGTTGGAGTCGTGCCTGGCCATGCAGTCATGGGTGAACAGGGAGTACAGGAGGGGACTGAGCACGCACCCCTGAGGGGCCCCCGTGTTGAGTATCAGTGTGGCAGATGTGTTGTTACCTACCCTTTCCACCTGGGGGCGGCCCGTCAGGAAGTCCAGGATCCAGTTGCAGAGGGAGGTGTTTAGTCCCAGGATCCTTAGCTTAGTGATGAGCTTTGAGGGCACTATGGTGTTGAATGCTGAGCTGTAGTCAATGAATAGCATTCTCACGTAGGTGTTCCTCTTGTCCAGGTGGGAAAAGGCAGTGTGGAGTGCAATAGAGATTGCATCATCTGTGGATCTGTTGGGGCGGTATGGAAATTGGAGTGGGTCTAGGGTTTCTGGGATAATGCTGTTGATGTGAGCCATGACCAGCCTTTCAAAGCACTTCATGGCTACAGACGTCAGTGCTACGGGTCGGTAGTCATTTAGGCAGGTTATCTTAGTGTCCTTGGGCACAGGGACTATGGTGGTCTGCTTGAAACATGTTGGTATTACAGACTCAGTCAGGGACATGTTGAAAATGTCAGTGAAGACACTTACCAATTGGTCAGCACATACATATATACATATACATAAACACACATATATATATATATATATATATATATATATATATATATATATATATATATATATATACACACATATACACATACATACACACACATACATATATATACATACATACATATATACATACATCCATACACACACACATATCCTTTTTTAAATGATATTTCCCTTCATTACTTTCCAACCCCACCACCCCTTCCCCAATTGGAGTAAACTAGTGAACAACAACGCTTAGGCCTCTACTTCCAGCCCATACAGTGGGGGAAAAAAGTATTTAGTCAGCCACCAATTGTGCATGTTCTCCCACTTAAAAAGATGAGAGAAGCCTGTAATTTTCATCATAGGTACACGTCAACTATGACAGACAAATTGAGGAAAAAAAATCCAGAAAATCACATTGTAGGATTTTTTATGAATTTATTTGCAAATGATGGTGGAAAATAAGTATTTGGTCACCTACAAACAAGCAAGATTTCTGGCTCTCACAGACCTGTAACTTCTTCTTTAAGAGGCTCCTCTGTCCTCCACTTGTTACCTGTATTAATGGCACCTGTTTGAACTTGTTATCAGTATAAAAGACACCTGTCCACAACCTCAAACAGTCACACTCCAAACTCCACTATGGCCAAGACCAAAGAGCTGTCAAAGGACACCAGAAACAAAATTGTAGACCTGCACCAGGCTGGGAAGACTGAATCTGCAATAGGTAAGCAGCTTGGTTTGAAGAAATCAACTGTGGGAGCAATTATTAGGAAATGGAAGACATACAAGACCACTGATAATCTCCCTCGATCTGGGGCTCCACGCAAGATCTCACCCCGTGGGGTCAAAATGATCACAAGAACGGTGAGCAAAAATCCCAGAACCACACGGGGGGACCTAGTGAATGACCTGCAGAGAGCTGGGACCAAAATAACAAAGCCTACCATCAGTAACACACTACGCCGCCAGGGACTCAAATCCTGCAGTGCGAGACGTATCCCCCTGCTTAAGCCAGTACATGTCCAGGCCCGTCTGAAGTTTGCTATAGTGCATTTGGATGATCCAGAAGATGATTGGGAGAATGTCATATGGTCAGATGAAACCAAAATAGAACTTTTTGGTAAAAACCCAACTCATCATGTTTGGAGGACAAAGAATGCTGAGTTGCATCCAAAGAACACCATACCTACTGTGAAGCATGGGGGTGGAAACATCATGCTTTGGGGCTGTTTTTCTGCAAAGGGACCAGGACGACTGATCCGTGTAAAGGAAAGAATGAATGGGGCCATGTATCGTGAGATTTTGAGTGAAAACCTCCTTCCATCAGCAAGGGCATTGAAGATGAAACGTGGCTGGGTCTTTCAGCATGACAATGATCCCAAACACACCGCCCGGGCAACGAAGGAGTGGCTTCGTAAGAAGCATTTCAAGGTCCTGGAGTGGCCTAGCCAGTCTCCAGATCTCAATCCCATAGAAAATCTTTGGAGGCAGTTGAAAGTCCGTGTTGCCCAGCGACAGCCCCAAAACATCACTGCTCTAGAGGAGATCTGCATGGAGGAATGGGCCAAAATACCAGCAACAGTGTATGAAAACCTTGTGAAGACTTACAGAAAACGTTTGACCTGTGTCATTGCCAACAAAGGGTATATAACAAAAGTATTGAGAAACTTTTGTTATTGACCAAATACTTATTTTCCACCATAATTTGCAAAAAAATTCATTAAAAATCCTACAATGTGATTTTCAGGATTTTTTTTCCTCATTTTGTCTGTCATAGTTGACATGTACCTATGATGAAAATTACAGGCCTCTCTCATCTTTTTAAGTGGGAGAACTTGCACAATTGGTGGCTGACTAAATACTTTTTTCCCCACTGTACATACTATATACATTTTATAGACACAGTCAAATTCTACAATAATTATATTTTGTTTGTTTTTACTCCTGAACTTCCTCCGATCATTTTCATGATGTCCATCTGGTTTGCTTCTATGTGCCATATTTTTCTAACTGTGCTCTTTCACAAAAGCTCTCAACCTATAACCTATATACTTATTATGGACACAGTATTATTTACATGAGTTATGTTGTTGTTATTAGTTGTTATTATTAGTCCCATCCTTCAGCTCCATTCAACACCTCCCATCTATCTCTTAACGCCATCCATATTAGATTTCAATTTTCCATATATTTCTCAACTGTATTGTGATGTGTCACAAAAGTTCTGAACCTTTCTCTTTCTACAGATCATAAATTGAAAATAAACATTTTGCTAAAAGTATTATTATATTATTGATCGATTGACTATGACTTTTCAGATCACCCACTAGTGCTATCTGCAGGGTTAGCTCCAGGTAAATATTGCAATCCTTCAGCCATTCCTGGACCTGAGTCCAAAAGCAAGCTACAAATGGACAGTACCAAAACAAATGATGTAATGCTTGTCTCTTCGCAGCAAAATCTGCAGAGCTGGGAAGATTGTATCCCCCATATAAATAACATTCTATTGGTAGCAAGATTTTGATATAATAATTTAAATTGAAAAATTATCTGTTTTGAATCCGGCGTCGTTTTGTGTATCAGTTCATAAACACTATGCCATGGAATTGGTACGTCAAAAATCTCTTCCCAACTATTTTGCAATCTATATGGGACGGCTGTCAATCCTTTGGTCCTTAAATGAAACTGGTATACTTTTTTATTTATCACAATTTTTTTAACCAATTATATTCTTTAATGCAAGGCCGACAGACAAGTTCCTTACTTTTTCCCCCTTCCACTTTCCTTTTCCATTTTTGCGGTAATGCTGCAATTATTTGGTTGTAATTTTGGGTAGAGCAGACATTTCCATATGTTTTTGTTAACTGCATGTGCGACATAACTCCACCAGTTCTAACGATAACATCATTTACGAAGATTATACCTTTTTTAAACATTTTGTAAAAAAAAGAAGTTTTTTTTAATCAATTAGTATATTTGAGTTTAACCACAATATTTGTTGCATTATTTGTTCTGTCGTTTCTGGAGGATTAAATTGAAATTGCAACCAACTTTCTATGGCTTGTTTTAGAAATAGTGATATTTGGGAGATTATTTCCTTTTCAAATAACTTAAAGTGAGAGGTTGTAATCTGAATAAAGGGAAAAAGGCCATTCTGGAACATTGGGTGAGACAATCTTACTAATAATCCAGAGTGAGTGCATTCATTTTTTTTCTAATGTTCTATTGTATCCATGACATTCATGATTTCCTTAAGAGCATGAGGGTGATTGTTTGTAGTGTGATTTCCTTTACGGTCCATTGAGAAATTTAAAACTGTATTATAATCTCCCACCATAATTATAGAGTATTGAATTGCTTGCAGAGTTGATAATTTATTATATATATTTTAAAAGAAGTGTGGATCATCATTATTTGGTCCGTAAAGGTTAATGAGCCATATTTGTTTATGGTCCAATAACATATTTAAAATAATCCATCTACCTTGCGTATCTGTTTGGACAATTTGCACATTCGGATCGAAATTACTGTTAATTAATATCATCACCCCTTTTGAGTTTCTTTGCCCATGGGAGAAGTATATTTCGCCCCCCCCCCCATTCCCTTTTCCACGCAACTTCATCTAGAATTGTTGAATGAGTTTCCTGTAAACAATAGATATTATATTCCTTTTCTTGGAGCCATGTAAATATTGTTATTCTTTTGTTATTATCTGCTAAGCCATTACGATTATAACTGGCTATACTTATTTCACCACATACCATAATGAGATACAAGTTTCAAATCTATTTATCATTACATATGTTTGTAAATGTACCAATAAAAAATACCATAGCGATTGACTGTCCATTTAGCTGTACCATGATATTTGCAATGTTACTAAATAACCCTCTAATTGTTCTCCACTAATTCCCCCGCTAAAGGCCCTCCCCATCCCAAGTTGGGCCGTCATCCCCCGAGGGGCCAGGACCCATCCATCGAAAACAGCACACAGTGCCACCCACAAAACACAAGCAGGTCAACCGCCAAAAGCATTTCCAATGCTCTCACCTCAATATATATACAGTATCTCCACCCCTCACATTTTTGTAAATATTTGAGGGAAAATGGCTAATTGGGCCCAATTTGGACATTTTCACTTAGGGGTGTACTCACTTTTGTTGCCAGCGGTTTAGACATTAATGGCTGTGTGTTGTGTTATTTTGAGGGGACAGCAAATGTACACTGTTATACAAGCTGTACACTCACTACATTACATTGTAGCAAAGTGTAATTTCTTCAGTGTTGTCACATGAAAGGATATACTCAAATATTCACATAAATGTGAGGGGTGTACTCACTTTTGTGAGATACTGTATATATAGCTATTTAACAATATATATCCATTCAAATATCTTGCATATCATATTTTCCATCATTATCGATTAATATGCGTAATAATGTCGGCAGTTCATGCGTAGGACTGTTACCTATAACCCAGATTGCCATTGTATTACATTACATTTTTGACAAGCAATTTTTTATTTTAGCAAACAATTATTGTGGTTCATCCTATATTCTCACTAACATCATTACCCCCTTGCAACAGATGTGGGATAATGTGGGAGTGAACTGTTTAATTAATAGACCTTTGAAGCAATCAGAAGCAATCTCCCAGACAATCTCCCAGAGTTGTTTGATATCAGCTGTGCTGAGTAGACAGATAACAGTTGATACACAGTAGAGAACAGTGCTTGTATGTTAAGTTCATTATTCTGGTTTTAACAACTGACTGAGATCTCTCTAGGATCTCAGTATTCTCTTCCCATTGACTGTCTGCGATCAACACAAAAGCTCCCTCCCTAAACACTTTAGGGGATGTTCCAGTCTTGGATGATCACACCACGTCTGACCTGTTTTTATCAGGTTACCACCGAGCTGAGAGAAATAGGACATGGTGCTTTAAATGTATTTTACTTGTTATTTGACGTCTTTAAATGTATTTGACTTGTTATATGACTTCTTTAAAATGGGCTTTGCATCCCAAGTGAATCACACCATTAGGGCATGATTTGTGTCGAGATATCTCAGGTTTCGGCTACCTCCTAAGGGGAATAGGAGCTTGTTATTGCAGGAAACCCAGAGCTGTAGAGCTGGTGATCTGTAGCGTAGAAACAGGGCACAAAGCCTCTATTGTAACTCTGTTACCCACTCCGTGAGAAAGGGGAAATATCATGTAAGCTGAGCGGTGAATCAGTGACCACGGCTGTGAAAGAGCAGGTGACTTTTTGTTTTCATGGGTTAGCTCAAGTCAAACTGATATCCAAAGTCAAAGTCCAGAGAACGCGTTTCCACCGCTCCATGGTCCAATGGCTGCGAGCTTTACATCTTTCATGAAGCTCCCGACGAACAGTTATTGTGCTGATATTGCTTCCAGAGGCAGTTTGGAATTAGGTAGTGAGTGTTGCAACCGAGCACAGACGATTTTTACACCCTACGCACTTCAGCACTCGGCGGTCCCGTTCTGTGAGCTTGTGTGGCCTACCACTTCCACGGCTGAGCCGTTGTTGCTCCTAGACGTTTCCACTTCACAATAACAGCACTTACAGTTGACCGGGGATGCTCTAGCAGGGTAGAAATTTGATGAACCGACTAGTTGGAAAGGTGGCATCCTATGACGGTGCCAAGTTGAAAGTCACTGAGCTTTTCAGTACGGACCATTATACTGCCAATGTTTGTCTATGGAGATTGCATTGCTGTGTGCTCAATTTTATACACCTGTCAGCAATGGGTGTGGCTGAAATAGCCAAATCCATTCATTTGAAGGGGTGTCCACATACCATTGTATATATTTATATATATATATATATATATATATATATATATATATATATATATATATATATTAAACCACGAGTGTCATGGATTCAATGAAAATGAAGGTACATATGTAAACTAGACACTTTAAACATTATATTTAGAAATAAATGTTTTACATTTCAACAATGTATTTGTTTTTTAAGCTGTTGAATACGGACTTCTGGTGCCAAATTCGTCTGTAAAAGTGCACCTTGTAGATGTATGCTTGTGGTCTTGTGATCATTTTGAGAAATCACATGAAACTTCTATGAATCATAATAGACGCCTTAATAATGCATAATAATAAAAATCTCTCACTATTGTGATCAATGGGATTAAATGGGTTAATGTTCCAATGCAATGAAAACAGACACAGATGGCTATCACTGTTTGTTCTCCCTTTTCCAATCAACGGCTAAACCAAACTAGCTTTCGCTCTTTTTTTGTAGCTGATTCAAAACACAGACAGAGAGACAAAACAATCAGTGCCATCTATGATGATGACTAAAACCAAAGTAGCTTGTGTAGCTGGCTTCTAATTGAATGAATGTATTGGTCAATCTAAGCAGGAAGCTAGTATAAACATTGGGACGTATCCTAATCATTCTCAGTGGTGACTACATACCTTATCGATGAATGACGCGAATCGGTTGTTGAGGCCCTTGATCTGCTCCTTCTCGTGGATGCGGGTCACCTGCAGGTTGGGGTCGATCTCCAGGTTGAGCGGGGCCAGCAGGCTCCTGTTGACAGAGACTGAGTGGAGAGGACTGCTGTGGTAGCCATTTGAGCCCCCCGCGTACAGAGAGCCGCTACCCAGGGACATGCCACTGAAGCCCCCACTGTGTCTCCGCACAGAGCCACTGGAGCTGCTGACACGCTTGGACCTCAGGCTCATGGTGAAAGGAGAGACGGACAGGAGACGGAGAAGTGGAGGGAGAGTCACAGACGGATAGATGGAGAGGAGGGAGAGTCAGAGATGGATAGATGGAGAGGAGGGAGAGTCACAGACGGATAGATGGAGAGGAGTGAGAATCAAAGTGATGCTGCAGAAGAAGACAGGACAGCAGCGGGGCTGTCTGACCTCAGTGAGTTGTCTCAGGTGTTCTGCCCTCCTTATAAAGTCATCTTCCTCAAGGTGGGGGTGGTCCTCTGGTTCTGTTATTCTCACTCTGCAGAACCAGTTAGACACCCCATTCAGCTCTCCTCTTCCTACCCCCCCCCCCACCCCTCTCTCCCCCCACCCTCTCTCTCTCCCCCCCCCACCCTCTCCCCCCCTCCTTCTCTCTCTCTCTCTCCCCCCACCCTCTCCCCCCTCTCCCTCCTCCCCCCACCCCCTCCCCCCTCCCTCTCTCTCTCTCTCTCTCTTGCTATCAGATGCCTCCCTCTCCTCCAGCTGCGCAGCACAGTAATATTTATTTGTTTTGATTGGCTATGATTCATTGATGATTTCTTAAGTTCACTAGTTCTGGCTACAATCATTTCTGTTTTGTCATATAATATATCTCACTATATCAAGATATTAGAGCAGTAACCAGTCTGCCACCACACCCAGATTGTCTTTCTGAGCTGAGTGTGTAAACAGGTCCATCCGGCCCACAGTTCTGTGGTGACTCCTGGGAGAAACGGTTTCATCTCTCTCCAGCCTGCTGTAGTGCAGTACAGTATATGCAGCACTGTCAACCACCAGAAGTGGGGTTAGAATACACTGTCAGAGGACAAACAGTTTCAAGCCCTGTAGCTGCAGTGGTTTCACACCATGTGTTGTCAGCCAGTTGGTATATTTTGTGAATTATTTCTATGTTGAAAATATATTTTGTAACGAAGATAAACAGACAACGTGGATTGGTTTACTTAGGAAAGGTTTATTGTAAAATATAGTGCAACTGAATGTTTCCTGCATAAAATATTGCATGCAGGTCTTTATTAAATAAAGCACTTGAAACATTTGAAAGCATTTGAACCAGAAACAGAGTTACAGATTTTGAATATAATGATTTATATAAATCATGTTTTGGCATGTCTTCTAGGCTTGGTCTGACTTCCCTATTAACTTTCTCACAAGTCTTTTCTTCTTCCGTGGTATTGGGTTGATACTGGGAGACTCTACTTCCTTTTCCTCTTTCTTCTGTGGTACAGTTCCAGCGGTCATCAGCTCCACCTCTACAGGGTAGTGGTCACTGATACTCAGAGCCTGCATCATTTGAGGGAGTAAAAGATTTATGAAGTAAGGGATTACCTAAAAACACTAAAAAGCCAACTCAATGGAGAATCTCAATTGAAAATGCTTTTAGTCCAAGACTCCAACAAATGGCTGAAAGATGAAATATGACATACCATAGCTTCAGATAAGTGAAAGGCTTTGTGGTAGTTGAAGGGCTTGGCTGAGTTGGGGACCATCGCCTCCAACATGTCAGCTCCGTACATCACAATCCTGATAGGATGCAAAGGAAACCAAAATATGACATGATATGTGTCTTCAGAGAACTGCTTGCAATTATGAACATATATACATTACCAGTCAAAGGTTTGGACACCCTTACTCACTCAAGGGTTTTTATTTATTTGTACTATTTTCTACATTGTAGAATAATAGTGAAGACATCAACATTTATGAAATAACACATATGGAATCATGTCGTAACCAAAAAAGTGTTAAATCAAAATATATTTTACATTTTAGATTCTTTAAAGTTAGCCACCCTTTGCCTTGATCACAGCTTTGCACACTCTTGGCATTCTCTCAACCAGCTTCACCTGGAATGCTTTTCCAACAGTCTTGAAGGAGTTCCCACATATGCTGAGCACTGAGGCTGCTTTTCCTTCAATCCGCGGTCCAACTCATCCCAAACCATCTCAATTGGGTTGAGGTCGGTGTGATTGTGGAGGCCAGGTCATCTGATGCAGCACTCAATTACTCTCCTTCTTGGTCAAATAGCCCTTACACAGCCTGGAGGTGTGTTGGGTCATTGTCCTGTTGAAAAACAAATGATAGTTCCACTAAGCGCAAACCAGATGGGATGGCGTATCGCTGCAGAATGGTTAAGTGTGCCTTGAATTCTAAATAAGTCACCAGCAAAGCACCCCCACACCATAACACCTCCTCCTCCATGCTTCACGGTGGGAACCACACATGCGGCGATCATCCGTTCACCTACTCTATGTCTCACAAAGACACAGCGGTTGTAACCAAAAATCTCAAATTTGGACTCATCAGACCAAAGGACAGATTTCCACCGGTCTAATGTTCATTGCTCGTGTTTCTTGGCCCAAGCAAGTCTCTTCTTCTGATTGGTGTCCTTTAGTAGTGGTTTCTTTGCAGCAATTCGACCATGAAAGCTTGATTCACACAGTCTCCTCTGAACAGTTGATGTTGAGATGTGTCTGTTACTTGAACTCTGTGAAGCATTTATTTGGGCTGCAATTTCTGAGGCTGGTAACTCTAATGAACTTATCCTCTGCAGCAGAGGTAACACTGGGTCTTCCTTTCCTGTGGTGATCCTCATGAGAGCCAGTTTCATCATAGCGCTTGAAGGTTTTTGCGACTGCACTTGAAGAAACTTTCAAAGTTCTTGAAATTTTCCGGATTGACTGACCTTCACGTTTTAAAGTAATGATGGACTGTCGTTTCTCTTTGCTTATTTGAGCTGTTCTCGCCATAATATGGACTTGGTATTTTACCAAATAGGGCTATCTGCTGTATACCCACCCTACATTGTCACAACACAACTGATTGGCTCAAACGCATTAAAAAGGAAAGAAATTCCACAAATTAACTTTTAAGAAGGCACACCTGTTAATTGAAATGCATTCCAGGTGACTACCTCATGAAGCTGGTTGAGAGAATGCCAAGATTGTGCAAAGCTGTCATCAATGCAAAGGGTGGCTACTTGGAAGAATCTCAAATATAACATATATTTTGATTTGTTTAACACTTTTTTGGTTACTACATGATTCCATATGTGTTATTTCATAGTTTTGATGTCTTCACTATTATTATACAATGTAGAAAATAGTAAAAATAAAGAAAAACCCTTGAATGAGTAGGTGTGTCCAAACTTTTGACTGGTACTGTATGTAAAAACCTTTGCATAGCAGTTAACCATTTCCATTAGTTCCATAGGGTTCTTTTGGATAACCTTTTTGAGAAAGGATTATGAGAAATTGAGAAAGGACTATATTGTACTGTATTTGATTTATCTGATCCAACTCATAACCTTTTTGTCGTAAATCATGAGTCTATAGCCTGTTTGGAGTAGGCCTACCTGTCGTATGTGTGGTCGTTGCCTGTGTTGGCCGTGGTGTCCACATCATCTCCAATCACCCAGTGGAATTTCTTGTCACTACGGATACGGATATTTGTCATGCCTCTCTTGGTGACATAACTTCCATCCGCGTTGAAATCGCCCAGGATCATGATGTTCTGCCAGAGACACAAACAGTGATACCACACTAAAGTACTTCTATATTCTCTTTATTTTTAAGCTAAATGCTATCAACAATTATATAATGTTGTGATAAAAAAAAAAAGTGGATAGCACTTTATTTTAAGGTGCGTGTTAGCCATTAATGTGTAGTTTATAAGTGTGTATATATATGTAGTTAATGAGTCCTTTATTATGTCATACGTTAGGCCTTAATTAACAGTTTTCTTATTCAAACAGTATAAGTCATGTGTTACTTAATAACCTCATCGTTAGCCATAATAAAGTATGTAATAAAGAGCGAGTTACACAAGAAACAGACTCTTAGTAAGAGGTCTCAATGTGGAACTAATGGCATAGTACCTCAATGTGTTCCCTATTCTAAAGTGTTATCTTCGGTTACATCTTAGAATAGGGAACACATATTATGTACTATGTTGTTATTAGTCCTACACTGAGACCTCTTACTAAGAATATTGTTCCTGTGTAACTCGCTCTTTATTAAATACTAATATGTCTTTATTATGGCTTAAAAGGAGGTTATTAAGGATTTTCCAGTAGCACATGACAATGTTTGAATAAGAAAACATTTAATTAAGGTCTAATATATGGATAATAAGACACAATAAAGACCTTATTAGTTACTTATATACACACTTATAAACTACAAATGTGTGGCTACTATTTGTACCTTAAAATAAAGTGTCAGTGAACTTTAACTTTCAAAATAAGAAGTGTGTGCACTAGTTAGTAAACCTACATCAGTCTTCCATTTTCTCTTCACTACTTTGACGACGTCGTACAGCTCGTCCAGTTCCTTCACGGAGTCTTCAGGCTTGGTGTGCACCGGGATCAACACGAGGTCTTTCAGCACTGTAGGATATAAAGCAATCATGTCATATCCTGTATGTAATGGCCTGGAACCCAACTCCAGGTCTACTGTGAACAGTCTGGAGTAGGTACCATAGTAGGGTTAGGAGTTGATCCTGACCACATAACCTGATCAGAAAAAAACGATGCATGCTATAACTAGGCCTCAGAGCTTCCCTTTATCAGGTCACATAGTCAGTAGGAACTTGGGGCCCTAATAATAGGAACTAAAGAGGATAGATGAAAATTAATGATGACGTACGTGAAGACATGACTATAATACTACCTGTATTGAGACAGGTGAAACAGGACTCTCTAGTGAAGGCATGACTATAATACTACCTGTATTGAGACAGGTGAAACAGGACTCTCTAGTGAAGGCATGACTATAATACTACCTGTATTGAGACAGGTGAAACAGGACTCTCTAGTGAAGGCATGACTATAATACTACCTGTATTGAGACAGGTGAAACAGGACTCTCTAGTGAAGACATGACTATAATACTACCTGTATTGAGACAGGTGAAACAGGACTCTCTAGTGAAGGCATGACTATAATACTACCTGTATTGAGACAGGTGAAACAGGACTCTCTAGTGAAGGCATGACTATAATACTACCTGTATTGGGACAGGTGAAACAGGACTCTCTAGTGAAGGCATGACTATAATACTACCTGTATTGAGACAGGTGAAACAGGACTCTCTAGTGAAGGCATGACTATAATACTACCTGTATTGAGACAGGTGAAACAGGACTCTCTAGTGAAGGCATGACTATAATACTACCTGTACTGAGACAGGTGAAACAGGACTCTCTAGTGAAGGCATGACTATAATACGACCTGTACTGAGACAGGTGAAACAGGACTCTCTAGTGAAGGCATGACTATAATACTACCTGTATTGAGACAGGTGAAACAGGACTCTCTAGTGAAGGCATAACTATAACACTACCTGTATTGAGACAGGTGAAACAGGACTCTCTAGTGAAGGCATGACTATAATACTACCTGTATTGAGACAGGTGAAACAGGACTCTCTAGTGAAGGCATGACTATAATACTACCTGTATTGAGACAGGTGAAACAGGACTCTCTAGTGAAGGCATGACTATAATACTACCTGTATTGAGACAGGTGAAACAGGACTCTCTAGTGAAGGCATGACTATAATACTACCTGTATTGAGACAGGTGAAACAGGACTCTCTAGTGAAGACATGACTATAATACTACCTGTATTGAGACAGGTGAAACAGGACTCTCTAGTGAAGGCATGACTATAATACTACCTGTATTGAGACAGGTGAAACAGGACTCTCTAGTGAAGGCATGACTATAATACTACCTGTATTGAGACAGGTGAAACAGGACTCTCTAGTGAAGACATGACTATAATACTACCTGTATTGAGACAGGTGAAACAGGACTCTCTAGTGAAGGCATGACTATAATACTACCTGTATTGAGACAGGTGAAACAGGACTCTCTAGTGAAGGCATGACTATAATACTACCTGTATTGAGACAGGTGAAACAGGACTCTCTAGTGAAGGCATGACTATAATACTACCTGTATTGAGACAGGTGAAACAGGACTCTCTAGTGAAGGCATGACTATAATACTACCTGTATTGAGACAGGTGAAACAGGACTCTCTAGTGAAGGCATGACTATAATACTACCTGTATTGAGACAGGTGAAACAGGACTCTCTAGTGAAGGCATGACTATAATACTACCTGTATTGAGACAGGTGAAACAGGACTCTCTAGTGAAGGCATGACTATAATACTACCTGTATTGAGACAGGTGAACAGGACTCTCTAGTGAAGACATGGCTATAATACTACCTGTATTGAGACAGGTGAAACAGGACTCTCTAGTGAAGGCATGACTATAATACTACCTGTATTGAGACAGGTGAAACAGGACTCTCTAGTGAAGGCATGACTATAATACTACCTGTATTGAGACAGGTGAAACAGGACTCTCTAGTGAAGGCATGACTATAATACTACCTGTATTGAGACAGGTGAAACAGGACTCTCTAGTGAAGGCATGACTATAATACTACCTGTATTGAGACAGGTGAAACAGGACTCTCTAGTGAAGGCATGACTATAATACTACCTGTATTGAGACAGGTGAAACAGGACTCTCTAGTGAAGGCATGACTATAATACTACCTGTATTGAGACAGGTGAAACAGGACTCTCTAGTGAAGGCATGACTATAATACTACCTGTATTGAGACAGGTGAAACAGGACTCTCTAGTGAAGGCATGACTATAATACTACCTGTATTGAGACAGGTGAAACAGGACTCTCTAGTGAAGGCATGACTATAATACTACCTGTATTGAGACAGGTGAAACAGGACTCTCTAGTGAAGGCATGACTATAATACTACCTGTATTGAGACAGGTGAAACAGGACTCTCTAGTGAAGGCATGACTATAATACTACCTGTATTGAGACAGGTGAAACGGAGGATGTAGGGCTCTCTAGCGAAGGCGTCCTCGTCTCCCACCTGGGTGTCCTCATACTGATAGCTGTCAGTCAGCTTCACATGGTCCTCTCTGTCACCAACATACATGAGGCATCCATCATCTTACAGCTGATCACGTTTACCTACAGGGCCCGTATTCATAACGTTTCCCTGAGTAGGATCAGGTCCCCCCGCTGTTTATGTACACTTGTTCATTAATTATCTAAAAAGGCTAAACTTATTCTAGATCAGTTAAATTCAGGTCTTAGATAAGCCTCAATGTAAGTGAAATCTGATTGTGTTGTCTAACAACACATTGTGTCGGTACCTGTAGAGGAAGACAAACTGTTCCTTGTAGGTGTCTCGCCCCAGTCTGGTACTTTTAACCATGGTGTAAGGATGCTTCTTGTTGGCCCTGCCAAAAGGATATAACACATGATGCCTTTTTCTTCAGTGGCATTTATTTTATTTTACCTTTATTTAACTAGGCAAGTCAGTTAAGAACAAATTCTTATTTACAACGACGGCCTACACCGGCCAAACCCGGACGACGCTGGGCCAATTGTGCGCCGCCCAATGGGACTCCCAATTACGGCCGGTTGTGATACAGCCTGGAATCGAACCAGGGGGTCTGTAGTGACGCCTCAAGCACTGAGATGCAGTGCCTTAGACCGCTACCGCCACTCGGGAGCCCAGTAAGGTGTTAATCAGTGTATTATATAGATGTGGATATATGACATGTATACAGGAGAATTGCTCGGGATTCAGGTATTGTTGTATCTTTTAGAACAAATGGTAGCAAACCTTGTGTCATTCAGCTCTCTAAGGAACGTTGTCATGGCCTGGCCAGTCCTATCAACCACTTCTAGGATCAATAAGACACTGTAGCGGGACACAATCTGGACATATGGAATAAAATGGAATGCAATGGATTAAATAGAATGGAATGGAATGAATTAAATAGAATGGAATGGAATGAATTAAATAGAATGGAATGGAATGAATTAAATAGAATGGAATGGAATGAATTAAATAGAATGGAATGGAATGAATTAAATAAAATGGAATGAATTAAATAGAATGGAATGGAATGAATTAAATAGAATGGAATGGAATGGATTAAATAGAATGGAATGGAATGAATTAAATAGAATGGAATGGAATGAATTAAATAGAATGGAATGGAATGAATTAAATAGAATGGAATGGAAGGAATTAAATAGAATGGAATGGAATGAATTAAATAAAATGGAATGAATTAAATAGAATGGAATGGAATGAATTAAATAGAATGGAATGACAGACTCAATGTTGAAAAATAAGTTGAATAGAGAATATTTCCTGAATACTGCAGGATAATCACCTTGATGAGATATTTCAGGACATTCTTATCAGCCACTTTGCTTGTGCCCAATCTTCTGACGTTGAAGGATGCCACCTTCATGATTGGTTCAGGTAATAGAGCGGTTATTATACATCTTAGTAGTAGGCAGAGAGTCTAGTCTATATACTGTCTGTATATGTTTGTCAAGATGATTAGTAAAAAATAGATATTTCACAAAAAATTACTTGAACAAATATTGTATGTATTATATGTTTCCATTCTCTTACCATACAAAAAGAGTTTAGACTTCCTGATGTTTTATGGTAGAAATTATCTGGTAGAAATAATTTGCTATTATAGTCCCCACAAAGTGTTCATCGGAGTCCGGTTCAGTCCTGGTCCTTTAATTCAGCTGTAAATTGTCAATAGATATCAGTACAGACTAAAAGGCTTTAAAGACAGAAAGCAGAACACTAGCCTTGCAGACTGTCTGACCTCAAGAAGAGCGGAAGCCTCAAAACATCTGACATATGCATACAGTTGCTTCCTGTGCAGTCTCACAGCAGTTTTTCACACGAACAACATCAACATTAAATATTATACTAATATTTCTCAGTTAACATCTTACAAAATAATAATATTGTAAACAATTTTATATGACATTAACTCAAAGAAGATTATTGAATAAGGTTGATTGATAATAGTTATCCTAAGTATTTAGTCTATTTGATTCGTATTTAACTTATTCTTTATTCAATTTCCTTACCGTGTTATGATGATGTACCCAGGAGCCGAAGGATGCTCTGATGCCTTTAGTAAACAGCAGGAGCCGAAGGATGCTCTGATGCCTTTAGTAAACAGCAGGAGCCGAAGGATGCTCTGATGCCTTTAGTAAACAGCAGGAGCCGAAGGATTCTCTGATGCCTTTAGTAAACAGCAGAAATCCGCTTCAGAGAGAACGTAGTATGGCCTGAACTGCACTAGATAACCCTCTCTCTACCTGTAAACCTGGGCGGTGGCTAAAGCTTTATAACATATCACTTCCTGTATCAGAAGAACAGTTTGTGGTATGGAAATGTTATCTATGCGTTTGCATACTTTCTTTCCATTTCCAACAACATCACAGTGAAATTTGTGTCACTGTGACACACTGATAGTGTGCTGAGTGTTTCACTCAGGCAGGCCACTTTCTTCCTAACCGCTTGGTTGTGAAATGTGTAAATACAGTACTTAGTGCCTTAGAGACCAGGTTGTATATAGTGCCTTAGAGACCAGGTTGTATATAGTGCCTTAGAGACCAGGTTGTATATAGTGCCTTAGAGACCAGGTTGTATATAGTGCCTTAGAGACCAGGTTGTATATAGTGCCCCAAAAACGTATTTGAGATGGTGACCACGTTATTATTGGATCTAGAGTGACCTTTAGTGTTGGGAACCTGTCATCTGGTCCCAGTGTATCCAGGGGCCCTATTTCTGTTCTTTATTAGGGGTAGCTCCACTCCTTCCATATTTTGTTAAATGTTTATTAGTCAGGATAGAGAGACAGAGGAAAGATAGGAGGAGAGCGTTTTCTGAAATAGCAGTGGGACGGATTTAAACCCATGCTGCAGCGGGCCAGTGGTACTGTAGGCCATATGTGCTACAGAGGCAGAGGCTTACACCACTAGATCAACTAGATCACTTATACCACTAGATCAACTAGATCACTTACACCACTAGATCAACTAAATTTACACCACTAGATCAACTAGATCACTTACACCACTAGATCAACTAGATTTACACCACTAGATCAACTAGATCACTTACACCACTAGATCAACTAGATTTACACCACTAGATCAACTAGATCACTTACACCACTAGATCAACCTAAACCACAAGGCCCCCATTTATTTTGGCCCCTCTGATCATCAGGGCAAGTTCCAAAATGTCAAGACCTCTGTAGCTCAATTGGTAGAGCATGGCGCTTGTAATGCCAGGGTAGTGGGTTCAATCCCCGGGACCACCCATACGTAGAAATGTATGCACACGTAAGTCGCTTTGGATAAAAGCGTCTGCTAAATGGCATATTATTATTATTATTATTATGACCAGGATGGCCTTCCATGCAAATAAATTCATAACAATAAATGTAAACAGGCCCTAAAAAATATGATTATTTTGTCATGTTGGTGTGGTGTTTTGTTCTAATGTTAGTGTAGGAAGAAGCTCTAGGCCTGTCCTGACTTTCACAGTTTATACACTATAGTACACACTATAGTACACACTATAGTACACACCATAGTACACACCATAGTACACACTATAGTACACACCAGAGACATCTAGAGATGTCAACTCTGACAGGAGGCCCTGGGGCTACAGAATCCAGTATAACCACAGTACTTATCTGGAATAGGAATGTCTCATCTGTCATGGAATCCAGTATAACCACAGTACTTATCTGGAATAGGAATGTCTCATCTGTCATGGAATCCAGTATAACCACAGTACTTATCTGGAATAGGAATGTCTCATCTGTCATGGAATCCAGTATAACCACAGTACTTATCTGGAATAGGAATGTCTCATCTGTCATGGAATCCAGTATAACCACAGTACTTATCTGGAATAGGAATGTCTCATCTGTCATGGAATCCAGTATAACCACAGTACTTATCTGGAATAGGAATGTCTCATCTGTCATGGAATCCAGTATAACCACAGTACTTATCTGGAATAGGAATGTCTCATCTGTCATGGAATCCAGTATAACCACAGTACTTATCTGGAATAGGAATGTCTCATCTGTCATGGAATCCAGTATAACCACAGTACTTATCTGGAATAGGAATGTCTCATCTGTCATGGAATCCAGTATAACCACAGTACTTATCTGGAATAGGAATGTCTCATCTGTCATGGAATCCAGTATAACCACAGTACTTATCTGGAATAGGAATGTCTCATCTGTCATGGAATCCAGTATAACCACAGTACTTATCTGGAATAGGAATGTCTCTGTCTATGAGTAGCTCAGAAGTTACTCTAAATCTGAGTAGTGGAATTTCGTGATTTTAGGGGCAAGACCATTTGGCCCAATCTGCCAGGGCACCAATGCCATCTGCTAGGGCACCATTGCCATTTACCAAAATAGCTAATTAAATTGATTTGATAACCGAAAAACACCAATAAATAATTAGCCTACATGCCAAATTGTAGGTGATAGCCTACGAGTACTGACTACAGTCTGTCATACTCGAGGCACTGTTACATGTTAGTCATTTAGCAGACGCTCTTATCCAGAGCGACTTACAGTTAGTGAGGGCATACATTTTTCATACTGGCCCCCCGTGGGAAACGAACCCACAACCCTGGCGTTGCAAGCACCATGCTCTACCAACTGAGCTACAGGGGACCTGTAGATAAGAGAGAAAGGCCAGTGCCTGTTGTGCAACATCACCCACCTTGCAAAGGAGGCTGTCAACATTCTGAAACTATTTAACCATAAACGTAATTGTTTAAAACCTGGACGTTTAAAAAAAAAAATGTATGAGGCATATCTTACCTTGTTCTGACCATAGGAATGTTAAGGGTATTATTTTATAAACACTTCCTCATATGCCATTGAAACCAGTATTTCTCTCATGTTCTCAACTTCCTTTCATTGTCCAGCAGCCAAATACACAATCCTAGTCATTAACAACCCATGCGCAGCGCTTTGGAGAACGGTGCTTTCCCGCTAATTGCATTTTGGAACATTCGCATTTATAGCCTCGCTTGTTTGATCAACTACTAGTTCATGATAGTTTTACATGGATGTGAAAACATGAACGTTGATTATTTTTCCAGCAGGAGTCATGGTTTCATCTTTCAATGTCCAGAAATTTGGGACGCGCAAGATTTCAGGCCCACAGAGCCTTGCTATCCTTGTTAAGGTATAGTATGATAGTCGGATGTGGCAGGGCTTGAAAACTATTACAGACTACAAAGGGAAGCACAGCCACGAACTGCCCAGTGACACAAGCCTACCAGCCGAGCTAAATCACTTCTATGCAAGCAACACTGAAGCATGCATGAGAGCATCAACTGTTCCGGATGACTATGTGATCACTCTCTCCGTAGCCGATGTGAGTAAGACTTTTAAGCAGGTCAACATTCACAAGGCCGCTGGGCCAGACGGATTACCAGGACGTGTACTCCGAGCATGCGCTGACCAACTGGCAAGTGTCTTCATTGACATTTTCAACATGTCCCTGACTGAGTCTGTAATACCAACATGTTTCAAGCAGACTACCATAGTCCCTGTGCCCAAGGACACTAAGATAACCTGCCTAAATGACTACTGACCCGTAGCACTCACGTCTGTAGCCATGAAGTGCTTTGAAAGGCTGGTCATGGCTCACATCAACACCATTATCCCAGAAACCCTAGACCCACTCCAATTTGCATACCGCCCCAACAGATCCACAGATGATGCAATCTCTATTGCACTCCACACTGCCCTATCCCACCTGGACAAGAGGAACACCTACGTGAGAATGCTATTCATTGACTACAGCTCAGCGTCCAACACCATAGTGCCCTCAAAGCTCATCACTAAGCTAAGGATCCTGGGACTAAACACCTCCCTCTGAAACTGGATCCTGGACTTCCTGACGGGCTGCCCCCAGGTGGTAAGGGTAGGTAACAACACGTCTGCCACGCTGATCCTCAACACGGGGGCCCCACAGGGGTGTGTGCTCAGTCCCCTCCTGTACTCCCTGCTCACCCATGACTGCATGGCCAGGCACGACTCCAACATCATCATTAAGTTTGCCGACGACACAACAGTGGTAGGCCTGATCACCGACAACGATGAGACAGCCTATATGGAGGTGGTCAGAGACCTGGCCTTGTGGTGCAAGGATAACAACCTCTCCCTCAATGTGATCAAGACAAAGGAGATTATTGTGGACTACAGGAAAAAAAAGAGGACTGAGCACGCCCCCATTCTCATCGACGGGGCTGTAGCGGAACAGGTTGAGAGCTTCAAGTTCCTTGGTGTCCACATCACCAACAAACTATCATGGTCCAAACACACCAAGACAGTTGTGAAGAGAGCACGACAAAGCCTATTACCCCTCAGGAGACTGAAAATATTTGGCATGGGTCCTCAGATCCTCAAAAAGTTCTACAGCTGCACCATCGAGGGCATCCTGACTGGTTGCATCACCGTCTGGTATGGCAACTGCTCGGCCTCCGACCGCAAGGCACTACAGAGGGTAGTGCGTACGGCCCAGTACATCACTGGGGTCAAGCTTCCTGCCATCCAGGACCTCTATACCAGGCGGTGTCAGAGGAAGGCCCTAAAAATTGTCAAAGACTCAAGCCACCCTAGTCATAGACTGTTCTCTCTGCTACCGCACGGCCAGCGGTACCGGAGCACCAAGTCTAGGTCCAAAAGGCTTCTCAACAGCTTCTACCCCCAAGCCATAAGACTCCTGAACAGCTAATCATGGCTACCCGGACAATTTGCACTGCCCCCCCACCCCACCCCCCTCTTTTACGCTGCTGCTACTCTGTTTACTATTTATGCATAGTCACTTTAACTCTACCCACATGTACATATGACCTCAACTACCTCGACTAGCCGGTGCCCCCGCACCTTGACTCTGTACCGGTACCCCCCTGTATATAGCCTCCCTACTGTTATTCTATTTTACTGCTGCTCTTTAGCTATTTGCTTTTATTTTTCTTAACACTTTTTTATTTTACATTTTTCTTTAAAAAACTGCATTGTCGGTTAAGGGCTTGTAAGTAAGCATTTCACTGTAATGTCTACACCTGTTGTATTCGGCGCATGTGGCAAATACAATTGTATTTGATTTAGTATACCTGATCTTATAATCCCCTTTAAGAAATATTAGGCAAACTATCCTCAAAACAAGGATGTTGTCGTGCAGATAAACAGATACAGGAATGAACATGTTCTCCTCTCCCTTCCTTTCGTCCTATCAGATTGTGTGTCGCTGTGACATCATAGTGATTCTGGAGGTGGTGGATGTGAGCGGTGCTTCAGTGGAAAAAGTTCCTGAAGGATTTAAATAAGTCAAGTGATTTCACTCAAGGTTGTGTAATTTCATAGTAGTGATTTGAACGATCATATCAGGGTGCAGTGGCCGGATGTTTTTCCAGACCATGAGACACTATACATATATAAATAAGGCCCCTGTCAGGTCAGGAAAACTCCTGGTCCTACATGATAAGAATGATTAATTACAGGTGTGTGTCATTTGATCTTGTGCTCTTGTCCAAACGGGTCCAATAAGAAGCAACACTACACTCTGAAAATCAGAGTAAGGGCCACAGGAGCACTAGAATTTAGCGTGATCCATCCATATGCCATTTGATTTAGCAAATAATATGAAAGTGAATGGCAAACAGACAGACAGGTGGAGATTGAAGCAGAGTCCATTAATAAACAGATGTAACTTCTCATCTATTCCTGTGTTTCTCAGTGCTAAAGGACTTGGTACTGATCCCAGTGTACACAACACCTGAGGACTCAGAGAAGGAGCTGGATGAGCTTTATGATGTCTTCCTGGAAGTGAAAAAGAAACGGAAGTCTGAGCTAAGCCATTGACAGAACTTAACATCACCCTTGGGTTTAGAAAGTGCACCTATATATATGAGCATTTGACAAGTAAAATACAAAAACTAGCCACATGGTGATTTCAAGATTACTCTATGTATGAGAATAACATTGATTTAAGAACAAACTGCTCTCCTAAAAACACTGTCCTCATTCTGGATGACAATTACCTACATTTGTTGTGTAATGTTTCTCTCTGTACCAGAACGTTATGATCCTAGGTGACTAACGCAGACGGGTCCTACGTTTCTAACAAGGACATGAAAGCCATCCGCATCCACAGTGACAAATTTCCACTGGGTGATTAAAGATGACTGATACCACAGCAAACACAGGCAACGAGAACACTCGACAGGTGGCTCACTGATTTGTGAACTTCATTTATGAACACCTCATGTCTGAAATGGACGATCACCTATGGAGATCATTTGTAAATGTTTTGGTGTTGATATAAGGTTGTTAAAATGTCATAAGGTATTACAAAACACATTTACTTGTGTGTAATATGGAATGACTGCTGACTTGTTCTGATCCACATCTAGGATTGTGATCTATGGGGATGACATGCTTTACGCCAGCGTGCCAAATTATTCTACTACTAGAATACATATGGCCTTTCTAAAAGACGTAAGTATGCACGTTAGACAATACAAGCCAAGTTCAATCCTGGTAGATGGTTTGATTAAATTAACACATTAGTAGCCTACATTGACAACCTGTCTACATAAGAAATACATGTAAAAAGGTGAACCCTCTGGCTTACGTCTCCACGTCTACCATTCTTTATTAGGCCCTGAAGGTGAGTGACCATTACCCTGTGGAGGTACAGCTGAAAAGACTGACACCAACTAAACAGAGTAAGCAGCATCATTGCGCTTTATTCTGAATCTCCCAAACTTTCCTCTTAAAAGAAAATCGTCAAAACAAGGAACAAAACAGCAACAGCTTTTACACACATCACTCCACACACATTCAAACATCTTGTGTAGAAATCTGCACAATAAAATGAATTGTAGATATAAGAAAACTATTTTTATGGGACTGGGAAACAGAACCCTCTACATGGACAAGAGGGGACCGTATGAAGAGGATTTATGGAACTGAAGAGAGAACCTCAACGAGAGAAGCTGAATTTACAAGTGCTGAAGATGCAGGTGGCCATGCTTGGAAGAAGTGAAACTGATTAAATCTTACCACAGCCATTTGTACTGCATGTCATGTTTGTATGTGTAGCTACTGATCTAATGCTGATGTAATAATAATATGCCATTTAGCAGACGCTTTTATCCAAAGCGACTTACAGTCATGCATGCATACATTTTTGTGTATGGGTGGTCCCGGGGATCGAACCCACTACCCTGGCGTTACAAGCGCCGTGCTCTACCAGCTGAGCTACAGAGGACCACGACGTGTTTCTTGACAGAATCTCAAAGATTATGGAGGAGTGTAAATACAGCAGTAGTTACAAGACTTTATTAGTTCAGAACTTCTTTACATAACACATTGGAAATTATTTAAAAGGGTCATTTCATGTATTTTACTCATTCTACAATAGACCCAAACAGAAAAAAAAAGGAGGTGGGGGGGTTGGATTTTCCAGGGGGCTGCGATTCAGCAAATGAGTGCATGATCTAATGCCAAATCACTTCTTTCCAGACTTCTTGATTCCACCACCAGCTGAAAGAAAATGGAGGGGATTGAGAAAACCCATCTAAAATATGTTTAACTTTTCTAGAAAACTCAAGTAGAGGCAAAAATGTATAGACTCAAAAACATCTGTGGCAAGCAGAGTATATTGAATGTCAGGCAAGAATACCCACAAAGCTAACACTGCCACCTAGTGTTAAGACAATCAGTAGGCCTATTCTCCTCAGTGCTTGTGATGCTTTTTCTTTGGCCATTATATCCTCTACAGTATAAAAACAGTTAAACATTGGCAAGGGAAAATAATACTCTATTATCTGGAGTCAGTGTATGTGTAGATTTGGGAGAAGTTGAAAGTCCACCCTTTGATTTATTTTGAGTATTGTTCAGTTTCATCAGAAAAAGCTAGGAATCCTGATTAAATTCTTATTGTCAACAAGAACAAATAAATGATTATTACTTAAAGGTCCCTTTCCTGCTGCTTTCGTCTTCAATGCCTCCAAGGCTTTCTGGTCTTCTTTCTGCTTCTGTTTGAAGGCCATTTCATCCTGGATTTGACATAAAGCAAATGTGCTCAGGATTACAATGGAAATGCAGTAGTCTACATTTTAATTCCAACCATTTTGAATTTGCAATGATACTGAGTGTTCCCTCATTAGAAGAGTTTACATGATATAGGCTACATACAATATTGTGCCAACAACACATTGACTTACATCATCCATTTCCTTAGTGGCTTTCTTGGCAGCTTTTAAGGGCTTCTTTTTACCACCTGTAAGACAAGAACATATCCCATTGAATTAATATGAATCAATGTATCATGAATGAATTCGAAGCTGAGTCACTCACCACCTTCCGGAGACACTTGAAACCCCACCTCTTTAAGGAATACCTGGGTTAGGATTAGGTCATCCTTCTACCCCCCCTTACCCCACCCCCCAAAACAAAACAAATTGTAAAGTGGTTGTCCCACTGGCTATCATAAGGTGAATGCACCAATTTGTAAGTCGCTCTGGATAAGAGCGTCTGCTAAATGACGAAAATGTAAATGTATTTCCACATGAGCATCACACAAAGCCCAGAAGGTAGCAAGCTATGTAACTAGCTAAACTGATTACGACATGCGGGAGAAATTTACACACTACACAGCTCGCTAACTATCTAGAATAACTTTGATGCATGTATTAACAAGCAGCAGTTAGTAAGAGCAATATTTGAACATATGGTACATACGAATGCCATCTCTGTAAATAGAGTCTACTTTCTAGTCTAAGTAGCATGGCCATCTTTTTGCTTTGGCATGGCTTGCCAGGCGCCAGCTATTCCGGCTACAGTAACTAGCTACATTACAATGCATTGCACGAGTTGCTAGTTAGCGAGTCTGAACAATCGTAGCTATATTTATCTAGTAGCGGCAATATTAAGTTTCACCTGAAAATAAATATCGAGCTTTATGTCAAAAACGTAAATGTGAATCTCACCTTCTCTTCCAGACATATTTGCAATTTTTTCAAGACAATCTCAAGAAAAACAACTGAGCTAGCGTGTTAGCAGTTGCGTTGTAATCCGCGCTGTTAGGACCTTACTTCCGCTCCAAACCGGATGCAGGATGTTTATGATGTGCCTGATCATAAAAATACCATTCACGTTCTGTTGCCAGCTGATCATTTGCCGAACAATCAATACTTGCAGACAGCCGGTACGTGATTATACTTATTAGGTACAAAAACAAATCAGAGAGATCAATAACTAGGAGTATAACATTATGTTAATTTAGGCTTGGGTTGCCTAAAGCAAGTTTGCAAACTGTCAGCTGCTAGCTAATTAGGTAGCTATGCTAGCTAGCCCGTGATCTATGGTAATTCATTGGGGTCGCAGCCACTGCATTATGGAAGACATCCAAAATTGCCATAGATTTTCAATTAATTGCATTAACACCAGCATTGTAGAGGTCAACTGAGCAGTGCTACAGAAATTTAAATATTCTCCTCCAGATAGCCCAACATATCTCAATCAGGGATGATACAAGGATACAGGAAATCGCTGGGCGATACAAAGTACAGTAACTAAGGTAGTGGTGTTTTGGAAGATCTAGCGAACTAAACTGTACCAGAGTTATTCAATCATTTTTGATAGCTCCGTCAAATATTATAAAACATTGATGAACATTCATTGATACATCAAGCCTCAACAGCCCACCCATATACTGCACTTTGATACAGGCTTTGACGGTACTGTTTTACAGGTGGCAGCTCCAATGTCTTCTGCTGTAGCGCGTCATAGTGAATATAACCGACTGGCTTCTCAATGAGGTACAGAGGGAAACAGCTCATACCATGGTGCCATGGGACATCATGTCTATACCATTTCCATGTCCCTTGGACGGTCAGAGGGACTGTGTATTTCAGCAGGACTTACAGCACACAACAACAGAAACCACCAACCAACCATGACCAAGCAGACAAACCTGCTGTGCCTATTCAGGAGCATGCCATAGCTACAATACAGAATCTGACTGACTTGGGGAAGCAGTGGGGACAAAAGTCTGTGAGCACCGCCTCACAGTGGAGGCAGAAGTCTATGAGCACTGCCTCAAACACAGTTAACTACTGGTGGAAGAGGTACGAGGAGTTTGTCGGCCTGAATGAAGTCAGAGATGCCCAGTCTAAAGTCACAGAGGTAAGAGAATATGCAAGCCAGGCTTATGGAACTGGAGGTTTTGATGTATTTATCTTACTACCACTTCACTGAGTTTTCCCTGACTACATGACCTGGCTAGGAGAAAACCCTAGTTTGTCCTGGGCCCCAGAGTTTGTCCTAGCCAGGTCAGATTATTCATCTCTTTCCTGATCTTGTAAATGTTGTAATGTGTTTCTTTAGGCAGAAAAGGCCTTCATGGTGACCAGAGGGATGGTGCGTGAAGCACATGGCAGCCTGGAGACCTTACAGATCAGGCTGAAGGAGGTGAGAGACCGACTGGATCGGGTCTCACGAGAGGAGGCCCACTACCTGGAGCTGGCCACGCTGGAGCACAAGCTGCTGCAGGTAACAACTGTCAACACGGGAATAAAATGGAACACACAAATCTGTAGTGTTGCACTCTGTATTTAAAGAAACAAACATTCTCACAATTTCCTGACCATAGGAGGAACGTCGCCTGCGAACAGCCTACGAGAACGCAGAGGGGGCGGAAAGGGAGAAGTTTGCCTTATTCTCAGCGGGTGTACGTGAGAGCCACGAGAAAGAACGGACGCGGACAGAGCGCACCAAGAACTGGTCCGTAATAGGCTCTGTACTCGGTGCCTTCATAGGGGTCATGGGGTCAACCTATGTCAACAGGGTACGCCTACAGGAGCTGAAGACCTTGCTACTGGAGGCCCAGAAAGGACCAGTCAGCCTACAGGAGGCTATCAAAGTCCAGGCCAGTATGCATAAGATCCAACAAGAGGAGCTGAGAGGCCTTATAGACACCCTGAGGGTGACACTTCAACATAGAGCAGCTCAGGCTGAGAAGGAGAAGAATGTGAAGAAACCAGTGGCAGCTCCTGTTCCGGTTCCAGAACCCATCGTGGTTCCACCTCCACCCCAACCCTCTGAGGCAGTTCTAAAAGAGATATTGCTCTATATCCAGAAGGCACAGTCTCTTATAGAAGGATTACAGCCCCAGCTGGGGCAGCTGGAACAGGGTGTAGGGAAGGTGGAATCGGAACTCCTGGAAGTGAAGAATTTGATTGAGACGTATCACAGTGAAGAGAAGCCGCCTGTAGTGATAAGTCAACAAGATTCACAGATGTTTGTTTGCGAAACAGAGAGTGTTATGCAAGGACTTGACCAGACGGAGAAAAGACTTGAGGCTCAGATAAACCAGACTACCATGTACAACACTGTTCTGGCTTACATAGCGCTTGCTGTCACTGTTCCTGCACTGTATGTTCTCTTTAGAGGTGTTTGACTAATGTTATGTACTGTAAAATAGTGATATTAATCTGACAGGGTCCATCTTTGATTTACAATGAAATAATTACAAATTAATATTGTGATTGCTGTTCATGTCTTTCATACAGGGAAAATGAAACCATGCACTGATGTGAAATCAATGACTGTAAATATTGAGTCTGAAATGTAAAAAATGAGAGTACTATAAATACATGAAAATGTAATACATTATAAAATATTTTGTTGTGTTTTGAATGTAGATTGTTCTATAAATTAATGTAAATGTTTAACCCGACCTCTTTATGGAATACCTGGAATAGTATAAAAGTAATCCTTCTACCCCCCCCCCCCCCCCAAATAAATAAATTGTCCCACTAGCTATCATAAGTTGAATGCACCAATTTGTAAGTCGCTCTGAATAAGAGCGTCTGCTAAATTACTTAAATGTAAAAGATTTCTCACTCCAAGAAACATTTACATAAAACGTGTATTTCACACAAAAATATGGTCAAGTGTGAGAGCATTGCCCAATTTATTTCTAAGTTGGTCCAATGATGGCAGTTATACGAGCGCCAACCCGGCCACCCGGCTTGCTGGGCGAACCAAATAGAGTGCACCTAAATATATTTCAAAGGACTTGACCAAACACAGAGCCGTCAATTAGCTCCGACCAATCATAATACTCAGTTTGGGTTTCAACGTTACATATTCATGAGATTTCGCGCGCTTTCCATACCACGTGAATATTTGGCGCGAAAACTCAGTGTGGCCAGAAAAAAAACACTTGCGCGGAAGCAGCGGAGACAAGTAAGCACGAAACAATGGCGGTGAGTGATTATTATAAAAAATAGTTATATATTAACATTGCATGCTGTTTTTTAGTTGACAGATGATTGTTTATGTCCTGTGATGGGTTAGCTAGCCTTGCTAGCGTTCTCCTTTTGCTAACAACGTTGTCTTGCCCACAAATCTTAGCTAACAACGTTGTCTTGCCCACGAATCTTAGCTAGCTACCTTATCTTGTTCACCAATCTTAGCTAGCTAAGCTTCTTATACGTTTTATTTGCCATGTCAAAGTTATACAAATAATTTAATGTAGTATTTCATTGTTCGCTAGTTGCTAGTTAGTTAGCCAGTTTGATTGCCAGGTTGTCAGCCATCAGTCGGCGAACTAGCACTCCATTGTCACAATTATAGTTAGCTAGCTAACTAGAGATACCCTGGTAACTAACTTGAAAAGTAACAATGTTTCATTTATATAGCTCATGTTCTGCTAACTAGTTAACTCTTTGTTTACCACGTTACAGTACTTTCTGCCTGTTAAACATAGTTAGGGAATCCGCATTGGAACATCTTGTTACAATAACATTGTTATGCTATAAGTCGTCACATAAATAACTAGCTAAGTTTAGCTAATCGACTTTAACGAGGATCTGTGTATTCTCCTCTTCGTCAGGATTCATCTGAGTCATATCACATGGCGACCAGCCCCAGCCGTGGTTCCAGGCGGGGAGACCTGACCTCCAGCCCCGGGAGAGACCTGCCCCCCTTCGAGGACGAGTCCGAGGGGCTCCTGGGTGATGGTCCTCTGCCGGGGGAGGAGGAGGAGGGAGATGGGGAGGAACTGATCGGAGATGCGATGGAGAGGTGAGTAAGGGGAGGTGTTCAGTCAAGGTGGACAGAGTTTATTTCATTCTAGCTAACTTGATAAACTAGCTGGGTTACTCAGGTTACAGTGTTAGTGACTGTTCTTATTCCTTGTGGTGCAGTGTAACATGATTGCAATAAAACATGTATTCAATACCTGTTAGGGATTCACTCAAATTAATTCAAAGTGGAATTGATCCTGGTCGTTTACCTCATCCTGAGTTATGACATAGTTCTTTACATGGTATTCTGGTTGCTTTATGGGTGCAGTTATTCTCAAAGCATTTTCATGTTCACCACACACTAACCCCCCCCCCCCCCCCCCCATACAGGGACTACCGAGCCATCCCTGAGCTGGACAGGTATGAGGAGGAGGGTCTGGATCTTGATGAGGAGCTGTCAGAGCTGTCTCCTGGAGCCAGGGCTGCAGCTGAGGACGCCATGAGGAGAAGAGACAGGGAGCAGGGAGGCAGGCTGAGGAGAGGTCTGCTGTATGGTGAGGATGTTATATTACATACATGAGACTCAGGGACAGGGAGGTAGGCTGAGGAAATTAGGATATTATATATATATATACATACACATTATGATAGATATACAGTACCAGTCAACATTTTGGACACTTACTCAAGGGTTTTTCTTAATTTTTTATTTTTTTTTATTTTTTTACATTGTAGAATAATAGTGAAGACATCAAAACTATGAAATAACACATGGAATCATGTAGTTACCATGCAGCACTCATCACTCTCCTTCTTGGTCAAATAGCCCTTACACAGCCTGGAGGTGTGTTGGGTCATTGTCCTGTTGAAAAACAAATGATAGTCCCACTAAGCCCAAACCAGATGGGATGGTGTATCGCTGCAGAATGCTGTGGTAGCCATGCTGGTTAAGTGTGCCTTGAATTCTAAATAAATCACAGACGGTGTCACCAGCAAAGCACCATAACACCTCCTCTCCTACTCTGCGTCTCACAAAGACACGCTGGTTGGAACCAAAAATCTCAAATTTGGACTCCAGACCAAAGGACACATTTCCACCGGTCTAATGTCCATTGCTCGTGTTTCTTGGCCCAAACAGGTCTCTTCTTCTTATTGGTGTCCTTTAGTAGTGGTTTCTTTGCAGCAATTCGACCATGAAGGCCTGATTCACACAGTCCCCTCTGAGCAGTTGATGTTGAGATGTGTGTGTTACTTGAACTCTGTGAAGCATTTATTTGGGCTGCAATTTCTGAGGCTGATAACTCTAATGAACAACTTCACTGCAGCAGAGGTAACTCTGGGTCTTCCTTTCCTGTGGCGGTCCTCATGAGAGCCAGTTTCATCATAGCGCTTGATGGTTTTTGTGACAGCACTTGAAGAAACGTTCAAAGTTCTTAAAATGTTCCGTATTGACTGACCTTCATGTCTTAAAGTAATGATGGACTGTCGTTTCTCTTTGCTTATTTGAGCTGTTCTTGCCATAATATGGACATTTTTTATTTACCAAATAGGGCTATCTTCTATATACCCCCCCCCCCCCCCACACACACACACCTTGTCACAACACAACTGATTGGCTCAAACACATTGAGAAAAGAAATTCCACAAATTAACTTTTAAGAAGGTACACCTGTTAATTGAAATGCATTCCAGGTGACTACCTCATGAAGCTGGTTGAGAGAATGTCAAGCGTGTGCAAAGCTGTCATCAAGGCAAAGGGTGGCTACTTTAAAGAATGTCAAATATAAAATGTATTTTGATTTGTTTAACACTTTTTTTGGTTACTACATGATTCCATATGTGTTATTTTATAGTTTTGACGTCTTCACTATTATTCTACAATGTAGAAAATAGTACAAAAATAAAGAAAAACCCTTGAACGAATAGGTGTGTCCAAACTTTTGACTGGTAGTGTATAGATCTCTCTTGAGGGGGCAGACTCAGGAGAGGACTGTTCTATGGTATGTACGCCATACCTTCTGGTCATGGTAAAGGCCCAGAGAGCCAAGTATACTGTAGGCCATTAAAACCCCTAGGTTTGGCCCGTAGCCTTTCTGTTTTGATAATACTGCATTAGGCGTATATATTTTCGGACTGTATCGTATCATAATCTGCGTCGTTGTGGAATATATGAAGTAACTCCAAACCTTGCTGCAGCAACGACTTCCACTAATCGTCCTCCTTTCTGGAGGATTATCCTAAGCTTGCCACATCAATGAACTATACTAATTTTCTACTCAATGGTCTTCCTCCTAACAGACAGTGAGGATGAGGATGAGCGCCCTGCCCGGAGGCGTCGCCTGGCTGAGCGGGCTGCAGAGGGGACCGGGGTGGAAGGAGAGGACGAAGAGATGATCGAGAGCATCGAGAACCTGGAGGACATGAAGGTAAGGAAAGATGGTGGTTTTAATTACCTTTTCATTTTATTATCTGTGTATTTTTTCAGATTATTATTATTATTAATTTATTTCCCTGTGAAGTCCATTAATATTGCTACCTTTTTTTATGAAATGTGGTATACAAATATATGGCCTCTGAGTGGCGCAGTGGTCTAAGCCACTAGAGATCCTGGTTCGAATCCAGGCTCTGTCGTAGCCGGCCGCGACCGGGAGACCCATGGGGCGGCGCACAATTGGCCCAGCGTCGTCCAGGGTAGGGGAGGGAATGGCCGGCAGGGATGTAGCTCAGTTGGTAGAGCATGGCGTTTGCAACGCCAGGGTTGTGGGTTCGATTCCCACGAGGGGCCAGTATGAAAAAATAAAAATAATAATGTATGCATTCACTAACTGTAAGTCGCTCTGGATAAGAGCGTCTGCTAAATGACTAAAACGTAAATAAAGATTGGTTGGTTGGTTGCAGGGTCACTCAGTCAGGGAATGGGTGGTCATGGCCGCTCCGCGTCTGGAGATCTACCACCGCTTCAAGAACTTCCTGCGCACCCACGTGGATGACAACGGACACAACGTGTTCAAGGAGAAGATCAGCGACATGTGTAAAGGTATTCAATAAAAATACTATACTCATCTATCTGGAACTTCTCACAGACAACAAGGACAGGCTGGTGAGCTATGAGGACCAAGCAGCCAGGGAGCACTTCCTGCCTGAGGCCCCTACTGAGATGTGGGGAAAAAAATACAATACATTTTTTTATTATGTATTTAAATAACCAATGATAATGTGTTTTTAAACCTTCCAGAGAACAAGGAGAGTCTGGTGGTGAACTACGAGGACCTAGCAGCCAGGGAGCATGTCCTGGCCTACTTCCTGCCTGAGGCCCCTACTGAGATGTTGAAGATATTTGACGAGGCAGCCAAGGAGGTGGTCCTGGCCATGTACCCCAAATACGACCGCATCGCCCACGAGATCCACGTCAGGATCTGCAACCTGCCCCTGGTCGAAGAGCTGAGATCCCTCAGGTAAATACGGATAGGAAATGATCATGTGTCTTCCATGATTTTTTAAAAAGTAGACTCAGCGATACAAAGTAGGCATTAGATTGGGCCGACTTCTGCAACAACAAAGACGGAGGCTAATCTCCTCTACAGCTATTATTTGACCCTGCTGGTCATCTATGAAGGTTTGAACATCTTGAAGAACGATCTGGCCTTAATAATGGCCATGTACTCTTATAATCTCCACCCAGCACAACCAGAAGAGGACTGGCCACCCCTCAGAGCCTGCTTCCTCTCTAGGTTTCTTCCTAGGTTCCTGCCTTTCTAGGGAGTTTTTCCTAGCCACCGTGCTTCTACATCTGCATTGCTTGCTCTTTGGGGTTTTTAGGCTGGGTTTCTGTATAAGCACTTTGTGACATCTGCCGATGTAAAAAGGGCTTTATAAATGTGAATTGAGGTAGAACATTAGAGCGACGCGAACTCCCATGCACACAGGCAGATACTCTGTGGGGGGTGCAGCCTCTTGCATCATTCCCTCTGTAGGACTAATAGGATTTATTTGCCTCTTTCCAATACGTGATCCTTAGTTTCTTCCTGTTCTCCTCTCCAGACAACTCCACCTGAACCAGTTGATCCGTACCAGTGGAGTGGTGACCTGCTGTACAGGTGTTCTACCCCAGCTGGGCATGGTCAAGTACAACTGTAACAAGTGTAATTTCATCATGGGGCCCTTCTTCCAGTCCCAGAACCAGGAAGTGAAGCCAGGGTCTTGCCCAGAGTGCCAGTCCTTCGGCCCCTTTGACATCAATATGGAGTTGGTGAGTCAGTCGACCAATAGATATGCTCTAAGGTAGTGGACCAATAGCAATACAGAATCTAGGTGAGTGGACCAATAGAAATTGAGAATCTAATGAGAACGAGGAAGTGAAGCCGGAATCCTGCCGAGTGCCAGTCGACCAATCAGGCTCTTGACACGTACGACCCTGGTGACTTGATTTTCATCCTGGCACCCTTCCCACTATTTCTCTGATTTTTTTTTTTTATAAATACAGAAAGAAAAAGTGGAATAATAATACTTTTTCCTTCCGCAGACTGTGTACCAGAACTACCAGCGAATCACCATCCAGGAGAGCCCTGGGAAGATCGCCGCTGGCCGCCTCCCACGCTCCAAAGATGCCATCCTGTTGGCTGACCTGGTGGACCAATGCAAACCCGGAGACGAAATAGTGAGTCAGACTCCTAACAGAACTAACCTTTTGTAGTTCTCAACAGCGTAGGGTACAGTGCCATTATCTGCTAGTGTGATGTACAAGGACTTGAACTCCATTTTCAAGTGTGGTTTCATAGGTAGATGTCAAACAACATTGTACCCCATTTTTGAACATTCATACGTTTTGTTCATACTAGTAAAAATACCAAGGCACTCTTCATATTTGGGGCAAAAGTTAAAAAGCCTTTAACTTGTCATCTTTTATATTATTCTCCCAAGTCTAACTCCTCTTTTCCTCCAGGAACTGACGGGCATCTACAACAACAACTATGACGGCTCTCTGAACATGGCCAACGGCTTCCCAGTGTTTGCTACGGTCATCATGGCCAATCATATCGCTCGTAGAGACAACAAAGTGGCCGTGGCCGAGCTCACTGACGAGGACATCAAGGCCATCGTGGCGCTGTCCAAGGACGAGCGCATCGGAGAGAGGGTGAGTTAGCAAGACCCTGCTGAGACTACACTATATACAGTGCGTTCGAAAAGTATTCAGACCCCTTGACCTTTTCCACATTTTGTTACGTTACAGACTTATTCTAAAATTGATTAAATTGTTTTTTTCCCATCATCAATCTACACACAACACCCCATAATGACAAAGGGAAAAACAAGTTTTTAGAAGTGTTTGCCAATTGAATAAAAAAAATAATAATATATATATATATCACATTTACATAAGTATTCAGACCCTTTACTCAGTACTTTGTTGAAGCGCCTTTGGCAGCGATTACAGCCTTGTGTCTTCTTGGGTATGACGCTACAAGCTTGGCACACCTGTATTTGGGGAGTTTCTCCCGTTCTTCTCTGCAGATCCTCTCAAGCTCTGTCAGGTTGGATGGGGAGCGTCGCTGCACAGCTATTTTCAGGTCTCTCCAGAGATGGAAAAAGTCAAGGGGTCTGAATACTTTCCGAAGTCACTGTATATACAAATGTATGTGGACACCCCTTCAAATGAGTAGTTTTGGCTATTTCAGCCACATATAATCGAGCATACATGCAATCTCCATAGACAAACATTGGCACTAGAATGGCCTTACTAAAGAGCTCAGTGACTTTCATCGTGGCACCGTCATAGGAAGCCACCTTTCCAACAAGTCAGTTCGTCAAATTTCTGCCCTGCTAGAGCTGTTATTGTGCTCACGTTGCTTCCAGAGGCAGTTTGGATCACGGTAGTGAGTGTTGCAACCGAAGACAGATTATTTTTAGGCGCTACACGCTTCACCACTCGCCGGTCCCGTTCTGAGCCGGTTCGTGGCTGAGCCTTTGTTGCTCCTAGACGTTTCCACTTCACAATAACAGCACTTACAGTTGACCGGGGATGCTCTAGCAGGGCAGACATTTTAGGAACTGACTTGTTGGAAAGGTGGCCATCCTATGACGGTGCCACGTTGAAAGTCACTGAGCTCTTCAGTAAGGCCATTCTACTGCCAATGTTTGTCTATGGAGATTGCATGGCTGTGTGCTCAATGTTATACACCTGTCAGCAATGGGTGTGGCTGAAGTAGCCAAATCCTTTCATTTGAAGGGGTGTCCACATACTTTAGTATATATGCTGCATCTGAGTACGCAATTTTCGGTGACCTCTTTTGGCTCGTGGGCGCTACTTTCAGAACTACTGGCTAGAAGGTAAACAAAACAATCTCTTTGTCTTGCAGCTCAGTATGTAAAGCAAATGTTGGTTGTCATTACCCGTAGCTAGATGGGCTTTAAGGAACTCCCTTTTCTAGTCGTTGTTTTCGTTCCTCGTATCATTAATATTCCCATGAATCATCCCCTTGGTCTGTCTCCTGTCTCCTCTGCAGATCTTTGCCAGTATCGGCCCCTCCATCTACGGCCATGAGGACATCAAGAGAGGCCTGGCTCTGGCTCTGTTTGGTGGAGAGCCCAAGAACCCAGGTTGGTGGACAATAGAGAAGATAATTCCTGCGTCCCCAATTCTGTACTCTTTTTCCTGAAGTGTGCACCACTCATATGCTTTTTAAATCCCTGTGGTGTAGTGCACAAGTGCACACTTCAGGGGGAAGTGATGGAGGATTGGGAGCGGAGCTAGTTTACTGACTACACTACCTGACTAAAGGAATTATAACGTGTAACAGTATTTACCTTGCTCTCTGTCCTCCAGGTGGGAAGCACAAGGTACGTGGGGACCTCAACGTGCTCTTGTGCGGTGACCCCGGTACGGCCAAGTCCCAGTTCCTGAAGTACGTGGAGAAGGTGGCCAGCAGAGCGGTGTTCACCACAGGCCAGGGAGCTTCCGCTGTGGGCCTGACCGCCTACGTACAGAGACACCCGGTCACCAGGGAGTGGACCCTGGAGGCTGGGGCTCTGGTGTTAGCGGACAGAGGGGTCTGTCTCATCGACGAGTTTGATAAGGTGAGGGTGATTCTTTTATTTTTATACCCATTAGCTGATGCCTTAGTGACCGTTTTTGGGAGCGTGTGATATTCACATCTCTCATGAGTATGGCCGGGAGTCTTTTTCTGGTCAGGATGGGAGTCTTTTCTGATCTATAACATCTAATTGGGGCCATGAGATTTCCCTGAACATGTGACCTGACCAGGTAAAAACTCTTTGCCCCACTCAAGATGTGGGAAACAGTATGTTGCTTAAAAATATCTCTCCTCTCCAGATGAACGACGCAGACAGGACCAGTATCCACGAAGCCATGGAACAGCAGAGCATCTCCATCTCCAAGGCTGGCATCGTCACCTCGCTCCAGGCACGCTGCACTATCATCGCTGCTGCCAACCCTATTGGTGGTCGCTACGACCCGTCTCTGACCTTCTCTGAGAACGTGGATCTGACCGAGCCCATCGTGTCTCGTTTTGACGTCCTGTGTGTCGTCAGAGATACTGTGGACCCAGTGCAGGTAACGCTGCATATCAACTAGCTTCTGAAAGCTAACTTCGTTCATAGATTTTCATATTTGTAATATTGGTACTAACAGGATTGTAATATAACTACTGTTGTTTAATTGATACTCTACAAAACCCTGACAACTCGACATCTGTCATCAGACCTTAACCTCTCTCTCTGCACTACGATAGGATGAGATGCTGGCTCGTTTCGTGGTGGGCAGCCACATCAAGCACCACCCCAGCAACAAGGAGGGTGGCATGGCTGGCTTGGAGGAGGTGGTTCTGCCCAACACCACAGACGTGCCTCCTATCCCCCAGGAGCTGCTGAGGAAATACATCATGTACTCCAAGGAAAGGGTCCGGCCCAAACTCAACCAGATGGACCAGGATAAGGTGGCTCGCATCTACAGCGACCTGCGCAAGGAGTCCATGGTGAGTCTGACTAGACTGGTGTTGCCACACTTCCAAAAGTCTTGTTAACTTGGCTATTCAGAACAAAACGTGAGAGAGCTGGATATCAAGGTTTCTGTGTGAACCGGGGTTTGAATCCTGCGTACCACAATACTGTGTTAGCCAGGTGAGCTTAAACCTGTCCCTAGGCTCAGGCCTGAACAGCCATAATGCAAGCTTAAACCTGTCCCTAGGCTCAGGGATCTAATGCGACTCATGTGGCAGACCTGAACAGCCATAATGCAAAATGGAATGTTGTTGACTTCAAGAATTTTTAAATGAATTTAAGAATGGATCTTAACCCTGGAATCAATAGTAATTAATAGCGTTGTCTTCTCCTAGTCTCCTGTAAGGAGAGCATCCTAGCTCAGTATATTGGGAGTGCTGTAGGATCAATAATGAGTCATAGCTGAACGTCTCCTCCCTGTAGGTGGCTGATCCATGTTAGAGTAATGTCTTGTGTGTATTATTAAATCCATGTATTATTATTGCGTAGGCGACAGGCAGCATCCCCATCACGGTGCGTCACATCGAGTCTATGATCCGCATGGCGGAGGCCCACGCCAGGATGCACCTCCGAGACTACGTGGTGGAGGATGACGTCAACATGGCCATCAGAGTCATGCTGGAGAGCTTCATCGACACGCAGAAGTTCAGCGTCATGAGGAGCATGAGGAAGGTGAGCGCAGCAACGGAGTCCTCCAATAAAGTTAACTTTCTCGTGTCCGGGAAACCAGTCTGAGGAGTTTGGTGTAAGAGGAGGCTTGCTAGACGGCGCCCTCTAGTGACATCCTGAAACCAACCCAGTCTTCTCCCCCCCGTTACCTGGCGTTCAGACAGGACAACTGGCTGCTGTTTATTCTGAAACCAACTTCCTTCCCTCTTTTCTCCCCCACCCCCCCCTCATCCTCTTCCCTCTAGACGTTTGCCCGTTACCTGGCGTTCAGAAAAGACAACAATGAGTTGCTGCTGTTCGTCCTGAAGCAGCTGGTGTCAGAGCAGGTGGCGTATCAGAGGAACCGATACGGAGCCCAGCAGGACACCATCGAGATCCCAGAGAAAGACCTGGTGGACAAGGTAATAAGCGTCTCATCATGGTGTAAAATGTCTTCCTTTCCCGGGGTAACGTACTACACCAAGCCGCTAACCACGGCGCCATCGCAATAGTCCTGAGATGGTTTTTTTAATCTCTAACCGTTGGCTTGATCTCAATAATGTAAATTTGTTTCATCTGTTTTTGTTTCTATTCAATACTGATATAGTTTATGAGTTGTTCGTGTCGCCCTCTCTCCTTCCCCAGGCCAGACAGATCAGCATCCACAACCTGTCAGCGTTCTATGACAGCGAGGCGTTCCGATCCAACAGGTTCTCTCACGACATGAAGAAGAAGTTGATCCTGCAGCAGTTCTAAAACGTGTTGTTGCCAGGGGAAAAAAATACTAGCCTCTGGCTTGTGTTCTAAATGCACCCCTATCCCCTATGTAGTGCACTACTTTTGATCAGGGCTCATAGAGTGCCATTTTGGACATGGCCTGTCTGGATGTGTAAATAATTGTAAATGTTTGTCACCCTGTTGGAGAAAAGGAAGAATCCTAATATGGACTAAATTGGCCAATTTTGTTATCAATGTTACAGTCTCTCTCGGTTAATGTACGTAGCCTATACCTTCATTCTAAACGTTTCTACTTTTGAATCTTGGAACACAACTTGTGGTGTTATCAAAAATCAAGTGTTTTTGTAATGGACTTTTTGATGTTTAGCTGTAAACTGTGTTAATGTTTTGTAAGTAAAAAACAAAACAAAAAAACTATAGTTGTGGATAGTCTAACCTGAAATCACATATTATCTTCTTGACACTGTAATATGGTGTTTTCATCTGGGCCAATGAGTTTCTGATGACCGTCATGGTTTCCTGTTCTGGTCTGTGACTAGAATTCTGGGATAATGTTTTGAGAATAAATGACATTTTGTAGAAGCTTGTCCATCACCCTGAATGTACTGAAGACATGGTCAGAAAGTGTGCTTAGAAGGACCCAAATTGACGTTTGCGGACGGTGTCACCTGCCGCCCCAATCAAGCGACATCTGTAGGCCTAGTGGCCAGCTGTGAACAGCTGGTGCGTCATCTGTTATGTTAAGGAAGTCTAGAGTTTTTGCTCGCCTGAGTTCAAATACCTCGTGATAAACTGCAAATTACACCTATTTTACGCACACCTTTCCTACGCACTTAGTTGGTATTCAGGCTTACCTTTATGAAGGTGCGTAACGGGCTTTGCAGGCGTAGTTCCCTTGCGCGCACTGAATACTAACTGTAATTCAACCCCTGAAAACTCCCACTTGCTTACCAACAATTTTTTTTTTCTCTTGGGAGTTTTCATTCAATAAGGTTCATTACGTTTATCTTCAGCCTTCCCTTCAAATACGGTGCACATTTTTTAATGATAATTCTGTTGAAGGACTTGAATACGTAAGAACTGGTTTGGGAAATAGAGATCAATGAAAGAAAACCATCTAAATAAATACATATTCTCTGTTTCAACACCAATTTGGTAGATTAAAAAAAAAAAATACTCATCTTGTACATTTATTTAGGCACATTTCTGGGTTAGGAAAGGATGTATGAATAACTGGTTTGGACAGCCTTGACGCAAGAAATATAGTGAATCAAAAAAGTGGTTTGATTCGTTATGAAAATTGCCACATTCAGTTCTATAACCCCATGGTAATGTTGGAAGATTAGTGTACGTAGAATTTGAATAGTGTGCCATAGTAGGCTATACCTTCCTCTATTGCCTACGCTAACCATGGAACTATGTGATGACAAGGCCAAGTATTGCGTCAAGCGTCGGGTTCAAACTGTTATGGCTTGGTCTGCGCTCCTCTCCATAACGATGTAATTAGCCTACATGTCTTTAAAGAAAAATATATCAACTGTTACTCAGTTTTTTTGGGGTATCTTTACTATGTATTTTTGACAACTTTTACTTCACTACATTCCTAATGAAAATTCTGTACTTTTTTACTCCGTACGTTTTCCCTGACACCCAAAAGTAGTCGTTACATTTCGAATCGGAAAACGGTCGGATTCACACACACACATATCAAGAGAACGTTTCTGGTCATCCCTACTGCCTCTGATCTGGCGGACTCACTAAACACACATGCTTCCTTTGTAAATGATTGAGTGTTGGAGTGTGCCCCTGGCTATAGTCAATTTTTTAAAAACAAGAAAATGGTGCCTTCTGGTTTGCTTAATATAAGGAACGTGAAATGATTTATACTTTTACTTTTGATACTTAAGTATATTTTAGCAATTCCATTTACTTTTGATAATGAAGTACATTTAAAACCAAATACTTTTAGACTTACTCAAGTATTTTACTGGGTGACTTTCACTTTTACTTGAGTCATTTTCTTTTAAGGTAATTATACTTTTACTCAAGTATGACAGTTAGGTATTTTTTCCACCGCTGCTGTTACTAATGACCCTCTTCAACAACCAAATGGCCGTGAAAGCATTTAGAGGAAGCAAATTAAGGTACAGTGGCTTGCGAAAGTATTCATCCCATTTGGCATTTTTCCTATTTTGTTGCCTTACAACCTGGAATTAAAATTGATTTTTTGGGGGTTTGTATCATTTGATTTACACAACATGCCTACCACTTTGAAGATGCAAAATATATTTGATTGTGAAACAAACAAGAAATAAGATGACAACATAAAACTTGAGCGTGCATAACTATTCCCCCCCCCCCCAAAAAAAAATCAATACTTTGTAGAGCCACCTTTTGCAGCAATTACAGCTGCAAGTCTCTTGGGGTATGTCTTTATAAGCTTGGCACATCTAGCCACTGGGATTTTTGCCCATTCTTCAATGCAAAACTGCTCCAGCTCCTTCAAGTTGGATGGGTTCTGCTGGTGTACAGCAATCTTTAAGTCATACCACAGATTCTCAATTGGATTGAGGGCTGGGCTTTGACTAGGCCATTCCAAGACATTTAAATGTTTCCCCTTAAACCACTCGAGTGTTGCTTTAGCAGTATGCTTAGGGTCATTGTCCTGCTGGAAGGTGAACCTCCGCCCCAGTCTGAAATCTCTGGAAGACTGAAACAGGTTTCCCTCAAGAATTTCCCTGTATTTAGCGCCATCCATCATTCCTTCAATTCTGACCAGTTTCCCAGTCCATGTCAATGAAAAACATCTGCACAGCATGGTGCTGCCACCACCATGCTTCACTGTGGGGATGGTGTTCTCGGGGTGATGAGAGGTGTTGGGTTTGCGCCAGACAGCATTTTCCTTGATGGCCAAAAAGCTAAATTTTAGTCTCATCTGACCAGAGTACCTTCTTCCATATGTTTGGGGAGTCTCCCACATGCCTTTTGGCGAACACCAAACGTGTTTGCTTATTTCTTTCTTTAAGCAATGGCTTTTTTCTGGCCAGTCTTCCGTAAAGCCCAGCTCTGTGGAGTGTACGGCTTAAAGTGGTCCTATGGACAGATACTCCAATCTCCGCTGTGGAGCTTTGCAGCTCCTTCAGGGTTATCTTTGGTCTCTTTGTTGCGTCTCTGATTAATGCCATCCTTGCCTGATCCGTGAGTTTTGGTGGGTGGCCCTCTCTTGGCAGGTTTGTTGTGGTGCCATATTCTTTTCATTTTTTAATAATGGATATAATGGTGCTCCGTGGGATTTTCAAAGTTTCAGATATTTATTTATAACCCAACCCTGATCTGTACTTCTCCACAACTTTGTCCCTAACCTGTTTGGAGAGCTCCTTGGTCTTCATGGTGCCGCTTGCTTGGTGGTGCCCCTTGCTTAGTGGTGTTGCAGACTCTGGGGCCTTTCAGAACAGGTGTATATTTACATTTGACATTTTAGTCATTTAGCAGACGCTCTTATCCAGAGCGACTTACAGTTAGATATACTGAGATCATGTGACACTTAGATTGCACACAGGTGGACTTTATTTAACTAATGATGTGACTTCTGAAGGTAATTGCTTGCACCAGATCTTATTTAGGGGCTTCATAGCAAAGGGGGTGAATACATATGCACGCACCACTTTTCCGTTATTATTTTTTTTTGAATTTTTTGAAACAAGTTATTATTTTCATTTCACTTCACCAATTTGGACTATTTTGTGTATATCCATTACATGAAATCCAAATAAAAATCCATTTAAATTACAGGTTGTAATGCAACAAAATAGAAAAACACCAAGGGGGATGAATACTTTTGCAAGGCACTGTAGTTGTATCCCATGTAGAGATAGGGTTGTAAGTCACTGTAAATGAAACAATGGAATTAAATGGAATGATAATGTAGGCTATGCCAACTGAAAGACCTGGGGCCCTACTACAGACCGCTATATCGGTCCTCTAATACAGGACTAGTAAAGGCCCAGTGCTTTATTACTTTATCCCACGGCTATGGGTGTATCTGTAGACACAGCTCCGCCACGCCTTCATTTCTTAGATCTCCACCCCGAACGAATAGCAGGTGGTTAGCTTAAATTCAAGATCAGAATACGCACGGAGAGAAAAGTGCATAAAAAGCGAACGTTCCATTTACGCATGCTTATCTCGGGTCGGAAACTGAAATCCGTTTTACCTCATTTTTACCAGCATGTCACCTCTGCAACTAGAGGCGACAAAACTCTAGATCACTTTTACTCCACACACAGAAACGCATCCAAGGCCCTCCCTCACTCTCCCTTTGGCAAATCAGACCATAACTCTATCCTCCTGCTTCCTGCTGACAAGTTAAAACTCAAACAGGAAGTACCAGTGATACGTTCAATAAGGAAGTGGTCCGATGAAGCGGATGCTAAGCTACAGAACTGTTTCACTAGCACAGATAGGCATGTGTTCCGGGATTAATCCGATAACATTGAGTTTACCACATCAGTCACACTCCACATTGCCCTCAGCAACCTGGACAAAAGGAATACCTATATAAAAAATGCTGTTCATTAAATACAGCTCAGCATTCAACACCATAGTCCCCTCCAAGCTCATCACCAAGACCCTGGGACTGAACACCTCCCTCTGCAACTGTATCCTAGACTTCCTGACGGGCCGCCCCCAGGCGGTGAGGGTAGGCAACAACACATCCGCCAACACATTAGTCCCCTCCAGTACTCCCCGTTCACCACGCCTACATGGCCTTGCACGACTCCAACGCCATCATCAAGTTTGCTGACGACATGATGGTAGTAGGACTGATAACCGATGACGACGAGGCAGCCTATAGGGAGGAGGTCAGAAACCTGGCAGTGTGGTGCCATGACAACAAGCTCTCCCTTAATGTCAGCAAGACAAATGAGCTGATCATGGACTACAGGAAACGGAGGGGAGCGCATGTCCCCATCCACATCGACGGGGCAGTAGTGGAGCAGGTCGAGAGCTTCAAGTTCCTCAGTGTCCACATCACTAAGGAATTATCATGATCAACACAGTCGTGAAGAAGGGCACTACAGCACCTCTTTCCCCTCAGGAGGCTGAAAAGATTTGGCATGGGCCCTCAGATCCTCAAAAAGTTCTACAGCTGCACCAATGAAAGCATCTTGACTGGCTGCATCACCGCTTGGTACAGCAACTGCAAGGCACCGCAAAATGCTACAGAGGGTAGTGCATACAGCCCTGGACATCACTCTGCCATCCAAGACCTAGTGATGTCAGAGGAAGGCCCAAAAAACTATCAAAGACTCCAGCCACACAAGCCACACCGTTGTCTCTGCTACCGCACGGCAAGCGGTACCAGTGCACCAAGTGTGGAACCAACAGGACCCTGAACAACTTCTACCCCCAAGCCATAAGCCATAGTTAACTAAACAAGCTAAACAAGACTGTTAAATAGCTAATCCAATGGCTACCCACTGCTGCTACTGTATATTATCTATCCTGTTACGTTTACCCCTACCTATATGAACAGTACATTCGGAAAGTATTCAGACCCCTTGACTTTTTCCACATTTTGTTACGTTACAGCCTGGATTAAATTGTTTCCCCCCCCCCTCAATCTACACACAATACCCCATAATGACAAAGCAAAAACAGGCTTGGCACACCTGTATGTGGGGAGTTTCTCCCATTCTTCTCTGCAGATCCTCTCAAGCTCTGTCAGGTTAAATGGGGAGCATCGCTGCACAGCTATTTTCAGGTCTCTCCAGAGATGTTCCATCGGGTTCAAGTCCGGGCTCTGGCTGGGCTATTCAAGGACATTCAGAGACTTGTCCCGAAGCCACTCCTGCGTTGTCTTGGCTGTGTGCTTAGGTTCATTGTCCTGTTGGAAGGTGAACCTTCGCCCCAGTCTGAGGTCCTGAGCGCTCTGGAGCAGGTTTTCATCAAGGATCTCTCTGTACTTTGCTCCGTTCATCTTTCCCTCGATCCTGTAGTCTCCCAGTCCCTGCCGCTGAAAAACATCACCACAGCATGATGCTGCCACCACCATTCTTTACCGTAGAGATGGTGCCAGGTTTCCTCTAGATGTGACGTTTGGCATTCCGGCCATAGAGTTCAATCTTGGTTTCATCAGACCAGAGAATCTTGTTTGTCATGGTCTGAGAATCCTTTAAGTGCCTTTTGGCAAACTCCAAGCGGGCTGTCATGTGGCTTTTACTGAGGAGTGGCTTCCATCTGGCCACTCTACCATAAAGGCCTGATTGGTGGAGTGCTGCAGAGATGGTTGTCCTGGAAGGTTCTCCCATCTTCACAGAGGAACTCCGGAGCTCTGTCAGAGTGACCATTGGGTTCTTGGTCACCTCCTTGACCAAGGCCCTTCTCCTCCGATTGCTCAGTTTGTCCAGGCGACCAGCTCTAGGAAGAGTCTTGGTGGTTCCAAACTTCTTCCATTTAAGAATGATGGAGGCCACTGTGTTCTTGGGGACCTTCAATGCTGCAGAAATGTTTTGGTACCCTTCCCCAGATCTGTGCCTCGACACAATCCTGTCTCGGAGTTCTACGGACAATTCCTTCGACCTCATGGCTTGGTTTTTGCTCTGACATGCACTGTCAACTGTGGGACCTTATATAGACAGGTGTGTGCCTTTCCAAATCATGTCCAATCAATTGAATTTACCACAGGTGGACTCCAATCAAGTTATAGAAACATCTCAAGGATGATCAATGGAAACAGGATGCTCCTGAGCTCAATTTCGAGTCTCATAGCAAAGGGTCTGAATACTTATGTAAATAAGGTATTTCTGTTTTTTATTTCTAAATTTGCAACATTTTCTAAAAAACCAGTTTTTCGCTTTGTCATTATGGGGTATTGTGTGTAGATTGATTAGGAAATTTTTTTATTTAATCCATTTTAGAATAAGGCTGTAACGTAACAAAATGTGGAAAAAGTCAAGGGGTCTGAATACTTTCTGAATGCACTGTACATGGCTACCTCAATTACTCATTGTTATTCGTTATTCACTGTGTAATTATTCCTCGTGTCACTATTTCAATAATATTTTTTTTTGCATTGTTGGAAAAGGACCCGTCAGTCAGCATTTCACTCGTAGTCTACACCTGTTGTTTACGAAGCTTGTGACAAATAAAATTTGATTTGATTGATTTGATTTTGTCTCTACATCTCTTCTATCAGCGAATCAAAGGCCTAGCCTGCTGTGTGTCTCAGTCTGGTCTCGTAGACTAGACTTAACATGGTAAACTATGAAAATGTATGCACTCACTAACTGTAAGTCGCTCTGGATAAGAGCGTCTGCTATATGACTAAAATGTAAATGTAAATGTAAAGCCAAGACATTCAAATTAGTATGATATGTTACCTTTACTTAAGACAAAAATGAAAGGAGGGTGCGTGTTCGAATCTCGTCACGGACAACTTTAGCATTTTAGCTAGTTAGCAACTTTGCACCTACTTACTACTTTTTAGCTACTTTGCACATCTTAGCATGTTTGCTAACCCTAACCTTAACCCTTTTAGCTAACCCTTCCCTTAACCTTAAACCTTTTAGCTAACCCTTCCCCTATTCCTAACCTTAACCTTTTAGCTAACCCTTACCCTAAACCTAACCCTTTAACCTAACTCCTAACCTTAACCCCTAACCCCTAGAGCTCGCTAACGATAGCATTAGCCACCTAGCTAACGTTAGCTACAACAAATTGGTATTCGTAACATATATACGATTAGCAGATTTGTAACATATTTTACAAATTGTAATTCGTAACATATTGTACGAATTGCAATTCGTAACATATCATACAATGATGGACATCCACAAGTTAATACATACCACACGAACCCGTAACATGTCATTCTAAATGGAGCGTCTCGATTTACTAACAGAATAATACGAAATGCTCTGAGACCAGGTTGCATCTCTACAGCTCTTCTGTCAGCAAGTCCAAATTGTGGGTGTGTAGCAGTGCAATTGGTATAATTTATAAAGGCCGGTTCTTCTAGTTTAAACTAATCACTGCACCCTTGCTATCATTTACACTAAAAAATATATGACTGTCAACATTTAATTCAGACCACAGGGTTGACCTCTGAAGTGTCACTGTTAACATTGTGTGACATACTCTGACGGGTGCTTATGCACAGACAGGCGTTGTCATATGCCGCGTTCAAGACAACTCGGAAATGTACGACTTGGACACTCGTTGAAGAAAGATGAGGCCCGAGTTTCCCACTTGGAAAATATCAGAATAGACCAATAGGAAGCGCTACACAAAAAACGTGGATACATTTGAACTCGGAGGTACCAAGTTTCCGAGTTGTCTTGAAAGCACCATAGTCGCAGCATCTGTCACAGCGAGCCTGTCTCCACGCACACAGCGCTCAGAGAGATGCAGATAATCGTGAACCGGAGCTTCCAAGTTCAGACGCTTATCACGCGTAGCGCTCCTCCTAACCAGCCAGACAATATGCGATGACTTGCGTTCTCTCTGCCCGCTACAGCTGAAAAACAACGATTAATAACAATTCTTAAATAGTCAGGAATTGTTTTCGCTGCAGTCATGGCAGGCCTGCTTCCCCCGCTTTTATTCGGTAAGTCTTGTTTTTATTATGGCAGGTCTGCTCCGCTACTGTAGTCTAGTTACTGTTATTGGTGTCGCATGATAGCCCAATCAATGTAAGCTACGCGCTTAATCTCTTTCAATTGAATGTTGCTTGGTTGTTGAAACGTTGATACAAAATTGTATCATTTGTATTTATTTCAATTATGCTTAATCGTGTATTCTAACATGATCCTTTCTACCATGAATTCTCAAACTCAATATGACTCACTGTGTGTGAGTGTCTGCAGTGATCATAAATCATAGGCCGTGTTTTCTAATGCAATATCCACATTTTTACATTTTAGTCATTTAGCAGACGCTCTTATCCAGAGCGTCTTACAGTTAGTGAGTTTGTCCAATGTGAAGATGTCCAATGTGATGCAGTGATTGTGAAGGATGTGAAGGATGTCCAAATGCGGTGCAATGATTGTGGATGAAGGAGTGCACATGTGAAGGGTTAGGGGTCATCATACCATCTACCTTTAAAGCTCCCTACCTGCCTATGCAGTGCTGCAAAGTCCGCTAGCCTCTGTCTGCAGTCCATTCTCCTATTCTCACAGCAGCATTCTGGAGAGTATTCAAGGCTGGTTGAATAGTCATTAATCATGGTATTGACCCCCATCAGATGTACATCGCCCTTCTGATTGGGTAGGAGAAGGAGATAGACGACGTCAGTGAAAGTCCTGAGATAACTCTTCAGAACAATCAGCTAAAGTGCTGGTGTGTGTAGAATATCATTGTGCACATACACAATTGGCTAAAGATGAATATGTCTTGGGTTAAAAATGAAGAATTACACAATCAATGTCAAGTCCAATGTAATACAATGATTGTGAAGGATGTCCAATGTAATACAATGATTGTGAAGGATGTCCAATGTAATACAATGATTGTGAAGGATGTCCAATGTAATACAATGATTGTGAAAGATGTGAAGAATGTTCAATGTAATACAATGATTGTGAAGGATTTTAAGGATGTCAAATGCGGTGCAGTGATTGTGAAGGATGTGAAGAATGTCCAATGTGTTGCAGTGACTGTGAAGGATGTGAAGGATGTCCAATGTGTTGCAGTGATTGTGAAGGATGTGAAGGATGTCCAATGTGATGCAGTGATTGTGAAGGATGTGAAGGATGTCCAATGTGATGCTGTGATTGTGAAGGATGTGAAGGATGTCCAATGTGATGCAATGATTGTGAAGGATGTCCAATGTGATGCAGTGATTGTGAAGGATGTGAAGAATGTTCAAAGTAACACAATGATTGTGAAGGATTTTAAGGATGTCAAATGCGGTGCAGTGATTGTGAAGGATAGGAAGAATGTCCAATGAAGGATTGTGAAGGATGTCCAATGCAGTGCAGTGCAGTGATTGTGAAGGATGTCCAATGCGTTGCAGTGATTGTGAAGGATGTCCAATGTGATGCAGTGATTGTGAGTGAGTGCACCTACAGCAGCATCCTGGAAACTATTGAGAGCAAGAAATAGTCATTAATCATGCTATTGACCCCCATGATGGGGAAGAAGACGACAAAGTAGCGCACACACACACGAAGGATGTGGTTCCTTAGGTCCAAACCAGCTGGTTAACAACATTGCCCCTTCCAGAGCTCAGCAGGAGAGCAGAGAACCAGATGATTTCCATGCAAAGGGCTGCTATATAACACAAGGAGTAACAATGGATACAGAGGAAGTTGGCCTGCAACAGAGAGATGTCAGGGAAGGAAATAATTGGTATATACTGTGGAATCAATATTTATGAACATGTTTTTTTTTTGTTGTCATTTAGCAGACACTCTTATCCAGAGCGACTTACAGTTAGTGATAGCATTATTAATTTTTTTCATACTGGGCCCCCGTGGGAATTGAACCCACAACCCTGGCGTTGCAAGCGCCATGCTCTACCAACTGAGCTACACGGGGCCATGATCATCTATAGATCCTGTTCCAAGTAAAGGAAACAATTATATAGTATCTGTTTGGTATGACGTATTAGTGTTGTTGTTGTTGTTGTTGTTGTTGTTGTTGTTGTTGTGCGAGTATGAATTATTACAGTCAGTAGTACTTAGCCTTTCTATCAGTCATGGGTCAATGAAGTGACATTCCAAGTAACGTTTTGTGAGTGGTCATAGTCTCAGTCCTGGGTGATCTCCAAGTCTTGTCCATGAAGCTAGATGCAGAATACGCTTTGAAGCTAGATGTAGAAGCCATTACTGCGTCAGCCCCTTGGTGAAGAAGGGCTGCTTTTCCAAATGGCACTCTATTCCCTATGGTCCCTGCTCGGTAGTGCACTGTATAGGGAACTGGGGTGTCATTGGGACGTATCCAAGGTTAGACGCAGACAGCCATGTGGAAACTCAGAGAGAGTACAGAACCAGATCAGTACTATAATAGCTGACCAGTAGCCCAGAGTGAATTATGTGGTTCAGTGAAACACGTTCCCATGATGCCTTACCTTGCCTGAGACCTACCTGAAGACTTGTGTTAGCTACCTGAGCTCCAGCCTTTAGCTCAACGCGCTAACACAGCCTCATGGTGTGACTGTGAGGGACACACAGGTTCAAACCCAGTTAGTCTACAGTAACTGGCTATCTTTGTGCTGAGTCACAGAGCCTTGCAGTTACTGTAGATAAGGATAAGTAAGGCTGGCTCCTCTTTGGCCACGGCAGGACAGTGAGGTCACAGCTACATTGCATTACCAAGACAGAGGTTTAGGCTATTCCTTTTTCCCAAAACACACTTTCCAGGCTGTGGCTTTTCTTTATGCAGAGTCACACAGAGGCTTTGGAGTTAGATAAGGACAAGCCTTTACAGCTGGTAGACCTCCTATCACACTAAATCAAACACATCCCTGTCCTCTTCCTGGCGTGGCTCTGTCTGTCTGTGCTGGCTCTTCAAACACATCCCTGTCCTCTTCCTGGCGTGGCTCTGTCTGTCTGTGCTGGCTCTTCAAACACATCCCTGTCCTCTTCCTGGCGTGGCTCTGTCTGTCTGTGCTGGCTCTTCAAACACATCCCTGTCCTCTTCCTGGCGTGGCTCTGTCTGTCTGTGCTGGCTCTTCAAACACATCCCTGTCCTCTTCCTGGCGTGGCTCTGTCTGTCTGTCTGTGCTCTCCAAACACATCCCTCTGTGTGTGACCGGTTCCAGGCATACGCAAAATAAGAGGTTGCTTGGGGCCTTATCCTTATCTACAGTAACTGCAAGGCTCTGTGACTCAGCATATAGAAAGCCATGGCTAGGATGTGTGTTTTGGGAATAAGGAATACATCTCAGTCTTCTTGCCATGTGGCTGGTGAGGTGGCAGAGACACAGTGGAGCTTATATGTGACCTCATAGTTCAACGTACTCAGACAGTGTGGGGTGTGATAGCCCAGCCTGTAGTGGTGACAGAGACACAGGGGAGCTTATATGTGACCTCATAGTTCAACGAACTCAGACAGTGTGGGGGGTGTGATAGCCCAGCCTGCAGTGGTGACAGAGACACAGGGGAGCTTATATGTGACCTCATAGTTCAACGAACTCAGACAGTGTGGGGGGTGTGATAGCCCAGCCTGCAGTGGTGACAGAGACACAGGGGAGGCCCAGTGTGACCTCGTAGTTCAACATATTCAAACAGTGTGGAATTAAGCTGGTTGGACTCTAGACTGTATTAAGCCATTTGTGGTTAAGACTGGGGAGAAGACAGGAGCACATTTCTTAACAGGTTAAAGACTGACAGGTGTCACTCAAGTGCTTAGTGACTTCATGTCCATCTGTCACAGCCATATATATTATCTGATTTGAGTTATTTAGCAGACACTCTTATTCCAGAGTGACTTACAGTAGTGCATGCATACATTTTCACATACTGGTCCCCCGTGGGAATCAAACCCACAATCCTGGAGTTGCAAGTGCCATGCTCTACCAACTAAACTACACGGGAACACACACAGGCCCGATTAAGACAGCGCAATTTAACACTATGGAAAAACACAGAGACAAAGGCTATACATTTACAGTATTAACTTCTATTTGTAAGGAAATCTTATTTTAGTAATGCTTTATTTCACAGCCCGATTTAAGCTGGTACTTACCTGGTATTATCTAAGAAATGGATGGAAATCTTCTCTCTCTCTTTCCTTCTCTTTCTCTTTCCTTCTCTCTCTCTTTCCTTCTCTCTCTCTTTCCTTCTCTCTCTCTTTCCTTCTCTCGTTCCTTCTCTCTCTTTCCTTCTCTCTTTCCTTCTCTCTCTCTTTCCTTCTCTCTCTTTCCTTCTCTCTCTCTTTCCTTCTCTCTTTCCTTCTCTCTCTCTCTCTTTCCTTCCTTCTCTCTCTCTTTCCTTCTCTCTCTCTTTCCTTCTCTCTTTCTTTCCAGGCTCCACACTGTTGTTCCTGCTGTCATGTGACACCCTGCTGAGTGATGGGCCACCCACCCTGCTGTCGCCCTCCCAGCCCTCCCAGCCCTCCCAGCCCTCTCCTCTGTCCCTCACCAACCTGGACCAGGATGTGGAGGAGCAGCCTGAGATGATGACAGGTACGTTAGAGAAGTGGACCAGAAACCAGAGGGTCGCTGGTTCAAATCCTATGCCCGACAGGGAAATCTGGTGGGGCATAGGCTAGCATCAGTATCCTAGAGCAAGGTATTTTATCCCCAAACTGCTCCAGGGAGTGTGACTTGGGGGTTTGGGGGCGAAAAGACAAATGTCTGTGAACTGTAGGGAAAATGTACAATGGAGTAAAGTATTATTCTCTGTAGTTCCAGGCCCCACAGTACCAGGCCTAACCTCCCAGGGACAGGAGACGTCCTCAGGGTTCTTCAGTGAGGACAACAAGCCTCTCCAGTCCTCTGTTCATCTCTGGGATGATATCAGAGACCAAGTCAACATCACTGGTCTGGACAGGAACTCCCTCAGAGGTACGTAGACTATGTATACGAAAGTGGTATGTCCTTTCTGTCAGACATCAGAGTTCCCCTGCTATATCTTATCCACTCTTTCGTGCCAAGGACAGGAGAAGGACAGGGAAGACCTTTGATAGCGTGACATGGCAGCAGGTAATGTGTCCCAAACAGCAGGACTGGACGCTCACCACCACACGCACTATAGAAGTTAATACGATATTGCTGAAATTGGTATATTTAGGCCCAGAACTGTTTATTGTGGTGGGCTGGGCACAGGCAGAGCACTGCAGAATTATTCTACATTATGTCTGCGCTGAGAGAAAGTCGATTATGATTCCTTGCATTACGCAGAAGAAGGAATGGGGATATCATTCACTGCCCAAACAGGCACGCGCACGCCACAGCGGCAGACCCTGGGTTCAAATTATATTTGAAATAATTTAAAATACTTTATCTGTGCTTGACTGAGCTCACCTATCTTAATAGACAAATGAAATAGTCCCAAAACAGCAAACTCCGCCCATCTGGCACTCCAGGCAGGCTATAGCAAAGTATTTTAATGATTTCAATTAATTTTTGAACCCATGTCTGCACGGTGGTAGCAAACGGGATTCCATGCTGCAGATACCGGGTGGAGTCGGCTTTCAGGCAGAAAGCACCACCAGCAGTTTAGTCTCTGTAGCCCCTGTTGTTATTTAGCCTAGCTTAGCCTGGTGGTTCAGTCTATGTGCTGTCTGTAGGAGTTGGCAAGACAGCACAAACAGATCTGGGACCAGGCTATGGTAGTCAAGTCTGTTTGTGCTGTAGCTAGCTCCTCTCTGTCTGCGTTTGTTCAACGTCATGACAAACATCAACGGCTCTTGACAGAGACAGAGAAGTTACAGCACCTACAGTACAACACAGCAGCAGGCTAAATGTGATGCCAGTTGCCTTTTTAGCATTAGCTCAGTCCTCCTCTCTTTCTTAGCAATAAAGACTCTCTTCAACCCACTGAACCCAGAGATCACTGAACGGATGACACCAAAGAATCCATGTGGGACATGCTGTCACTCTCATCTTTTTAGTCCAGGACTATAGGTTTAATCTGTGTCCGGGAAACCGGTTCTATGTGTACGTCATGTTTCAGTGTGACTGACTGTAGTAATGGGGGGGGGGGCAGCCTACTGTAAATCAAGCAACACTAGGGATTGACAGTCTGTCTGTGTTGTGGATAATTCATCTGTCCCAGTCACACTGACACACGTCACAACACAGACTTCAGGAGCATTCCTGAGTTAATTATAATAATTGATAGGTTATTACAGTGTGTACTAGTAAATACCTGGTCATCTCTGTACTGTAAAAATCAAGTATTACCATTTTCTCTTGTTCGTCTCAGGTTACAGTCAGACCCTCTCCCAGTCCTCCACCTCTGCTATGGAGGAACCCAGACAGGGGAACCACACCTCTCCCTTCATGGATGCGGTGGAGAACGTGGAGCGGTTGGAGCGAGAGTCCAGCGGGGAGATGGAGAGAGAGTCCAGCGGCCTCCCCCTGGAGCCTGGCTACGACCAGAGCCAGACCCTGCCTGCCACCACCACCACCACCCCTGCTGCTGACCCTCTGGCTCCTGTAGACTCAACCACCTTAGACCCACAATATGTCCCAGTACACGGGGGTTCAGAATCAACTCCTGAAGACACATTGGAGGTAGAGGTAGCAGAGGAGGAGGAGGAGGAGGAGGAGGAGGAGAGGGAGAGTCCCAGCCCTGAGGCTGACGCCTCCACCTCCAGACCAACCCTCCCAGAGGTGGGTATCTTCCCCAGCCTTGGGCCTCTCCAGCCGGACAACACCCATACAGAAAACCAGGAGGAGGGAGTGGAGGGAGAGGAAGAGGAGGCGGTGGTCCTTGGAGGACCTAGGAGTGACTCAGGAAGAGGGGGGAGAGGAGGAGAGATCTCTCCCCTGACCACAGTCCCCTTGGCATCTCTGGCGCCCAAGGTCGACTTCACGGAGGACTCCTGGGACCGTCTGGAGGACGAGGAGGTGTTTGCTGGGAAGGAGATCCAGGAGGAAGAGAGGCAGGAGAGGAGGCAGGAGGAGGAGGAGCAAGAGGTCAGGCACGGAGGAACAGAGCTGTTAACAGAGGCAGATCTCCTCCACGGTGCACACTTCTCACAGGAGATACAGCAGGTTCAGTAGTATGTCTAATCTCTACTGTAGTGGAGGTGGTTCAGTAGTATGTCTAATCTATAATGTAGTGGAGATGGTTCAGTAGTATGTCTAATCTCTAATGTAGTGGAGGTGGTTCAGTAGTATGTCTAATCTCTACTGTAGTGGAGGTGGTTCAGTAGTATGTCTAATCTCTACTGTAGTGGAGGTGGTTCAGTAGTATGTCTAATCTCTAATGTAGTGGAGGTGGTTCAGTAGTATGTCTAATCTCTAATGTAGTGGAGGTGGTTCAGTAGTATGTCTAATCTATAATGTAGTGGAGATGGTTCAGTAGTATGTCTAATCTATAATGTAGTGGAGATGGTTCAGTAGTATGTCTAATCTCTAATGTAGTGGAGGTGGTTCAGTAGTATGTCTAATCTCTAATGTAGTGGAGGTGGTTCAGTAGTATGCTAATCTCTACTGTAGTGGAGGTGGTTCAGTAGTATGTCTAATCTCTAATGTAGTGGAGGTGGTTCAGTAGTATGTCTAATCTCTACTGTAGTGGAGGTGGTTCAGTAGTATGTCTAATCTCTACTGTAGTGGAGGTGGTTCAGTAGTATGTCTAATCTCTAATGTAGTGGAGGTGGTTCAGTAGTATGTCTAATCTCTAATGTAGTGGAGGTGGTTCAGTAGTATGCTAATCTCTAATGTAGTGGAGGTGGTTCAGTAGTATGCTAATCTCTACTGTAGTGGAGGTGGTTCAGTAGTATGCTAATCTCTAATGTAGTGGAGGTGGTTCAGTAGTATGCTAATCTCTACTGTAGTGGAGGTGGTTCAGTAGTATGCTAATCTCTACTGTAGTGGAGGTGGTTCAGTAGTATGCTAATCTCTAATGTAGTGGAGGTGGTTCAGTAGTATGCTAATCTCTACTGTAGTGGAGGTGGTTCAGTAGTATGTCTAATCTCTAATGTAGTGGAGGTGGTTCAGTAGTATGTCTAATCTCTACTGTAGTGGAGGTGGTTCAGTAGTATGCTAATATCTACTGTAGTGGAGGTGGTTCAGTAGTATGCTAATCTCTACTGTAGTGGAGGTGGTTCAGTAGTATGCTAATCTCTAATGTAGTGGAGGTGGTTCAGTAGTATGTTTAATCTCTAATGTAGTAGAGGTGGTTCAGTAGTATGTCTAATCTCTAATGTAGTGGAGGTGGTTCAGTAGTATGTCTAATCTCTAATGTAGTGGAGGTGGTTCAGTAGTATGTCTAATCTCTAATGTAGTGGAGGTGGTTCAGTAGAATGTCTAATCTCTAATGTAGTGGAGGTGGTTCAGTAGTATGTCTAATCTCTAATGTAGTGGAGGTGGTTCAGTAGTATGTCTAATCTCTAATGTAGTGGAGGTGGTTCAGTAGTATGCTAATCTCTAATGTAGTGGAGGTGGTTCAGTAGAATGTCTAGTGGAGGTGGTTCAGTAAACTATGATCATATGAGGAGTAGCCTTGCCAGGAGACTCTGGTTTGAACCCAATCGGTCTCACTATGGAACTGTGTATCACACCATATATTTTCAAATCAAATCATATCAAGTTTTATTTGCCACATGCGCCGAGTACAACAGGTGTAGACATTACAGTGAAATGCTTACTTACAAGCCCTTAACCAACAATGCAGTTTTTTAAAGAAAAAAATCAAAGAAAAAAAGTGTCAAGTAAAAAAATTAAAGCAAAGCAGTAAAATAAATTAACAGTAGCGAGGCTATATACAGGGGGTGCCGGTACAGAGTCAATGTGCGGGGGCACCGTCTAGTCAAGGTAGTGGAGGTAATATGTACATGTGGGTAGAGTTAAAGTGACTATGCATAAATAATAAACAGAATAGCAGCAGCGTAAAAGAGGGGGATTGAGTGGGTTGGGGGGGCAGTGCAAATAGTCCGGGTAGCCATGATTAGCTGTTCAGGAATCTTATGGCTTGGGGGTAGAAGCTGTTGAGAAGCCTTTTGGACCTAGACTTGGCGCTCTGGTACCGCTTGCCATGCGGTAGCAGAGAGAACAGTTTATGACTAGGGTGGCTGGAGTCTTTGACAATTTATAGGGCCTTCCTCTGACACCACCTGGTATAGAGGTCCTGGATGGCAGGAAGCTTGACCCCAGTGATGTACTGGGCCGTACGCACTACCCTCTGTAGTGCCTTGCGGTCGGAGGCAGAGCAGTTGCCATTCCAGGCGGTGATGCAACCTGTCAGGATGCTCTCGATGGTGCAGCTGTATAACTTTTTGAGGATCTGGGGACCCATGCCAAATCTTTTCAGTCTCCTGAGGGGGAATAGGCTTTGTCGTGCCCTCTTCACGACTGTCTTGGTGTGTTTGGACCATGATAGTTTGTTGGTGATGTGGACACCAAGGAACTTGAAGCTCTCAACCTGTTCCACTACAGCCCCGTCGATGAGAATGGGGGTGTGCTCATTCCTCTTTTTTTCCCTGTAGTCCACTATCATCTCCTTTGTCTTGATCACGTTGAGGGAGAGGTTGTTATCCTGGCACCACATGGCCAGGTCTCTGACCTCCTCCCTATAGGCTGTCTCAACGTTGTCGGTGATCAGGCCTACCACTGTTGTGTCGTCGGCAAACTTAATGATGGTGTTGGAGTTGTGCCTGGCCATGCAGTCATGGGTGAACAGGGAGTACAGGAGGGGGCTGAGCATGCACCCCTGAGGGGCCCCCGTGTTGAGGATCAGCGTGGCAGATGTGTTGTTACCTACCCTTACCACCTGGGGGCGGCCCGTCAGGAAGTCCAGGATCCAGTTGCAGAGGGAGGTGTTTAGTCCCAGAGTCCTTAGTGATGAGCTTTGAGGGCACTATGGTGTTGAACGCTGAGCTGTAGTCAATGAATAGCATTCTCACGTAGGTGTTCCTCTTGTCCAGGTGGGAAAGGGCAGTGTGGAGTGCAATAGAGATTGCATCATCTGTGGATCTGTTGGGGCAGTATGCAAATTGGAGTGGGTCTAGGGTTTCTGGGATAATGGTGTTGATGTGAGCCATGACCAGCTTTTCAAAGCATTTCATGGCTACAGACGTGAGTGCTACAGGTCGGTAGTCATTTAGGCAGGTTATCTTAGTGTCCTTGGGCACAGGGACTATGGTGGTCTGCTTGAAACATGTTGGTATTACAGACTCAGTCAGGGACATGTTGGAAATGTCAGTGAAGACACTTGCCAGTTGGTCAGCGCATGCTCGGAGTACACGTCCTGGTAATCCGTCTGGCCCTGCGGCCTTGTGAATGTTGACCTGCTTAAAAGTCTTACTCACATCGTCTACGGAGAGCATGATCGCATAGTCATCCGGAACAGCTGATGCATGCTTCAGTGTTGCTTCCCTTGAAGTGAGCATAGAAGTAATTTAGCTTGTCTGGTAGGCTTGTGTCACTGGGCAGCTCGCGGCTGTGCTTCCCTTTGCAGTCTGTAATAGTTTTCAATTCCTGCCACATCCGACGAGCGTCAGAGTCCTGTATTGACTCTTTGCCTGTTTGATGGTTCGTCGGTGGGCATAGCGGGATTTCTTATAAGCGTCCGGGTTAGAGTCCCGCTCCTTGAAAGCGGCAGCTCTACCCTTTAGCTCAGTGTGGATGTTGCCTGTAATCCATGGCTTCTGGTTGGGGTATGTATGTACGGTCACTGTGGGGACGACGTCATCGATGCACTTATTGATGAAGCCAGTGACTGATGTGGTGTACTCCTCAATGCTATCTGAAGAATCCCGGAACATATTCCAGTCTGTGCTAGCAAAACAGTCCTGTAGCTTAGCATCTGCGTCATCAGACCACTTTTTTATTTACCGAGTCACTGGTGCTTCCTGCTTTAGTTATTGCTTATAAGCAGGAATCAGGAGGATAGAGTTATGGTCAGATTTGCCAAATGGAGGGAGAGGGAGAGCATTTTTGAATGAGTCTCTGTGTGTGGAGTAAATGTGTTCTAGTTTTTTTTCCTCTGGTTGCACATTTAACATGCTGGTAGAAATTACAGTGAGGGAAAAAAGTATTTGATCCCCTGCTGATTTTGTACGTTTGCCCACTGACAAATAAATGACCAGTCTATAATTTTAATGGTAGGTTTATTTGAACAGTGAGAGACAGAAATGTTATAAATTGATTTGCATTTTAATGAGGGAAATAAGTATTTGACCCCCTCAGCAGGGAACATGATTTAAGTTTCCCTGCATTAAAGTCCCCGGCCACTAGGAGCGCTGCCTCTGGATGAGCATTTACCAGTTTACTTACGGCCTTATACAGCTCATTGAGTGCGGTCTTAGTGCCAGCATCGGTTTGTGGTGGTAGATAAGAGAGCTACGAAAAATATATTAATGAAAGGTTGTGATTGGTTTGACAGCCTCTTATTAACTCCCTATAACCTCCTCTCTTAATGTAACCACCAGGTGATCTGTGTGGACTGGAGCGATCTGGCTGGGAAGGGTTACGTCATCCTCGACATGTCAGACAACGTTGACTGTGTGAGTACCACAACGTGACTAACTACATCAACAAAGATATTTTTTAGGACCATAATATTGCAGCAATGTATTGCTGATGTTTCTCAGAATCATTAGTTAGGGAATAGTTCTGATTTCATAAATCTATAATTGAATCAATATGGCACGATGGGATGCCATTAGATGGTAGCCTGGTTAAACCAGCCTGAACACTAGTGAAACTATATTGAGTGTAGCGTTCAGTCTGTTTTAACCAGGCAACAGATCCAGACAACTCCATTGTTCTCCTTCACTGTGAGACAACCCAGAACCCCTTTCTGTCCTCTGATAGTCGGTCCTTAATCGCAACATCCTCCTCACCCACTCCTTGGTTGTCATGCCAACCGCTGCAGAGTCATCACAGTTACCCAGCAGGGAGGAAGACAGAAACCATCCGATCCACAGAACAACACGTTTTGGAAACAGCAGCTCCTACAAAGGAGCGTGATTCGTTCAACAACATACTCGGCAGGCAGATAGAACACTGATTTATTCAAAGTTGCATGCAATGACAACAACAGACAGCATGAGTCATCACCACCCAACCTTCTCTTTTTTCCACAGAATACCATTTTTATGTTAAACAGTTGCATATTTGTCTGTCTGTTTGTTTGTATACTCTATCCTCAGGCCCCAGATCTGTTTTTTGTTTCAGCTAGCTCCTCTGTGTCATACAACTAACTACATAGGAGTTGGCTAAAGCACAAACCAAAACGATCTGACAACAACCAGGCTACCCTGGTGCCCGTTATTTTTTCACTGTGACCTCTGACCTCTCCTGTTGTTATGTTCAGGATGAGTTCCGTGTGGAGGGTGGAGACCGGCTCTTGGAGCTGCTAGAGACAGCCTTCTCTAGGAAGATGAACAGTCCTCAGGGCTCCTGGCTCATCTCTCTCTCTAAACCCACCAGACAGGACCACCAGCTGCTCATCACGCTGGCCAGCGAACACGGTACCAGATACATCAGAGAGCTGGGGCCCACTTTCTCACTTCAGTCAAGCTCTCAAACCTGGGTTTCATAGAGATACTGTCAAATGTGGAATGTGTGATCCTGAGCCGAACTTGGTCAAATGATATGAAGATGTACATGTAGATGTCCCCCAACACTGTATTCTCAAGGGTTTGCTCACTTGTGTGCTATTTAGTAACATTTTTGTGTGATTTCTGACTGTCTTTTAGGAGTTATTGCCACCAAGGACATGCTGTCAATGTTAGGAGAAATCAGGAGAGGTCTACACGAGGTAAGATACTTCTGTTCCTGACTCTATGTAAGGTTGTAATTGGTCGGCCTGGTCTCAGTCCGTCGTGTAAACGGAATAAAAGCTAACTAATATAGCACATCTGGGACCAGGCTAGTAATTCATCTGTCTGAATGAAACTGAACTGTTCCGTGTGTCTGGTTCTGGTTCCAGATCGGTATCCGGAACTACAGCAGCGCTAGCACCTGTCACTCCAGACCCAGTCAGACGCGTAGTGACTACGGGAAGCTCTTCGTGGTCCTGGTGATCATAGGTTCTGTTTGTGTGGTCATCATCGCCTCTGGTCTCATCTATATCTGCTGGCAGAGACGCCTGCGTAAGATGAAGACTAGGGTAAGTGTAGATTTACTATTAGTGCTGCAAAGCACTTTGTGACAATGTTGTCGTGAAAAGGGCTAAACGAATAACATTGGATTGATTGATCCATTGATTGTATTATTTGATAAATGGTATTGATTGATTGATTAATCGATTGATTGATCAATAGCTTTATGACTGTAAGGATGAATTATTCTACATTTCTGATGGTGTTTATAGTGGTTGGTACTCTTTCCACGCTCAATTATTTCAAACTTTGTGGTTTGATTATGTAAAAACTGTTCCTCTTTCCTCTCCTGTCCCTCCCAAGACTCGAGGCGAGGAATTCCATTTTGTGGAGAACGGCTGCCATGACAACCCTACCCTGGACATGACGAGTGATGGGGGGCAGCCGGAGATGCAGGAGAAGAAACATCACCACACCAACGGACTGACGGCTGGGTCTGGGGGGGAGGGAGGGAGCAGTGGCTGGCAGGTCAACAAACCTAGAGGAAAGGAAGAGGACACACACCTTTAGTAGAGAGAAGAAGAGTGGAGGAGGGAAAAAGGTAGCCTGGATCCAGATCTGTTTGTGCTGTCTTGCCAACTTCTATGGTCACTGTCACATTTGGCGTGGCAAGACAGCACAAACAGATCTGGGAGTCGGACTAGGCTAGAAAGAGAACTGACGATGAAGAAGCAAAACATCAGTGTTGTGAAACTTGTGAATGCATCGGCAAAAATATAAACGCAACATGTAAAGTGTTGGTCCCATGTTTCATGTGCTGAAATATAAGATCCCAGAAATGTTCCATATGCACAAGAAGCTTATGTCTTTCAAATTTTGTGCACAAATTTGTTGACATCCCTGTTAGTGAGCATTTCTCCTTTGCCAAGATAATCCATACACCTGACAGGTGTGGCATATCAAAAAGCTGATTAAACAGCATGATCATTACACCAGTGCACCTTGTGCTGGGGACAATAAAAGGCCACTCTAAAATGTTTTGTCACACAACACAATGCCACATATGTCTCAAGTTTTGAGGGAGCGTGCAATTGGCATGCTGACTGCAGGAATGTCCACCAGAGCTGTTGCCAGAGAATTCTATATAATTTCTCTACCATAAGCCGCCTCCAATGTCGTTTTGGAGAATTTGGCAGAACGTCCAACCGGCCTCACAACCGCAGACCATGTGCAACCACGCCAGCCCAGGACCTCCACAACCGGCTTCTTCACCTGCGGGATCATCTGAGACCAGCCACCCAGACAGCTGATGAAACTGAGGAGTATTTCTGTCTGTAATAAAGTCCTTTTGTGGGGAAAAACTAATTCTTATTGGATGGGCCTTGCTCCCCAGTGGGTGGGCCTGGCTCCCAAGTGGGTGGGCCTGGAAGAATAAATGAAATTGACTGATTTCCCTATATGAACTGTAACTCAGTAAAATAGTTGAAATTGTTGCATGTGGCGTTTATATTTTTGTTCAGTAAGCAGAAGTCACTTAAACAACTTCTTTAAGCTACTTAGATGTTTTATCAGTTGACTATGATTATATGAAATGAAATGATCTGCTTTCCTTTTTTGTCAACTAAAGCATGATTCACACTTATAACTTAACACTGTACATCTACAGGGCCTTTTCAGAATATTGAAACATTTATATTGAAGCGAATAGAGGCGGTATCCCTCTGTTACGAGTATGAATGTTCGTAGTTGAACTACTGAAGTTAGGATATTGTATTTATCTTAACATGTTGAATGCAGAGTTAAACGCTTTGTTCTAGCTATTTTTTTATTATGTAAAGTTGGAATGGCTGCTCTGTATCTGGTCAGTTCACATTGATCTTAGTTCAAAGTCACACAATCATTTGGAAGCATCCATTATTCCCAGCCTCCTTACAATCAAATAACTAGCTTTGTTGCCTGATCAGATTGCTTTAGCAAACTCATCTCTGGCTGCTGTGGCATGATAGCAAACAAGGGCTAAAGCACAATCACATCTGGTAACCAGGCTGCAAAACAACAGAAGCTGGCAATATTTATGATGCTTCCCTTTGATAAAAAAACCCCACCTACAAATATATATATATATATATATATATATATATATATATATATATATATATATATATATATATATATATATATACAGTCAAGTTTGGACACACCTACTCATTAAAGGCTTTTTCTTTATTTTGACTATTTTCTACATTGTAGAATAATAGTGAAGACATCAAAACTATGAAAGAACACATATGGAATCACGTAGTAACCAAAAAAGTGTTAAACAAATCAAAATATATTTTATATATTATATTCTTCAAAGTAGCCACCCTTTGCCTTGATGACAGCGTTGCACACTCTTGGCATTCTCTCAACCAGCTTCAACAGTCTTGAAGGAGTTCCCACATATGCTGAGCACTTGTTGGCTGCTTTTCCTTCACTCTGCGGTCCAACTCATCCCAAACCATATCAATTGGATTGAGGTCGGGTGATTGTGGAGGCCAGGTCATCTGATGCAGCACTCCATCACTCTCCTTTGTCAAATTGCCCTTACGCAGCCTGGAGGTGTGTTTTGGGTCATTGTCTTGTTGAAAAACAAATGATAGTCCCACTAAGCACAAACCAGATGGGATGGCGAATCGCTGCAGAATGCTGTGGTAGCCATGCTGGTTAAGTGTGCCTTGAATTCTAAAGAAATCACAGACAGTGTCACCAGCAAAGCACCCCCACAGCATCACACCTCCTCCATGCTTTACGGTGGGAACCACACATGCGGAGCTCATCCGTTCACCTACTCTGCGTCTCACAAAGACACGGCGGTTGGAACCAAAAATCTCCAATTTGGACTCATCAGACCAAAGGACAGATATCCACCAGTCTAATGTCCATTGCTCGTGTTTCTTGGTCCAAGCAAGTCTCTTCTTATTATTGCTGTCCTTTAGTAGTGGTTTCTTTGCAGCAATTCGACCATGAAGGCCTGATTCACGCAGTCTCCTCTGAACAGTTGATGTTGAGATGTGTCTGTTACTTGAACTCTGTGATGCATTTATTTGGGCTGCAATTTCTGAGGTGCAGTTAACTCTAATGAACTTATTCTCTGCAGCAGAGGTAACTCTGGGTCTTCCTTTCCTGTGGCGGTCCTCATGAGAGCCAGTTTCATCATAGCGCTTGATGGTTTTTGCGACTACACTTGAAGAAACTTTCAAAGTTCTTGAAATGTTCCGTATCAACTGACCTTCATGTCTCAAAGTAATGATGGACTGTCTTTTCTCTTTGCTTAAAATATATTTTGATTTGTTTAACACTTTTTTCGTTACTACATGATTCCATATGTGTTATTTCATAGATTTAATGTCTTCACTATTATTCTACAATGTAGAAAATAGTAAAAACAAAGAAAACCCCTTGAATGAGTAGGTGTGTCCAAACTTTTGACTGGTAGTGTATATATATCACAGTGAATTAATTTATCATAGGGCTATTTACTGTAGAAGGCCTGTAAATATGAATGTAATATGAAGTCATGCTGCTAGTATTTCTGCTGAGGCGCTGTAGCTAATGACCTACTGTAAATTAAACGTCAACAATATATCTTCTCTGCCTGACAGTATTGCCACTGCTTCAAAATGGTGGGATATGTTTTTAGTCCACAGTCAACTAGAGCTCAGATCTTTTTGAACAATATCACCAAGCTGGCACACTTCTTTCATAGCCTACACTGTGCTTGGCCTAGAAGTATTTGAAACGCTTAAATACGTAATACAAGCTAAAACTGTGTTGTGTGCGGTGGGGGAAATCATCCAAAGAATAGTAACATCTTATATGGTAAGGATAGGCTACTAAACACTGGAGGTTGGTCGCACCTTCATTTGGGAGGACGGGCTCATAGTAATGACTGGAACGGAATAAATGGAATGGTATCGAACACATCAAACACCTGGTTTCCATGGGTTTGACACCATTCCATTGACTCCATTCCAGCCATTATTATGAGCCGTCCTCCCCTCAGTAGCCTCCTGTGGTGTTAAGTTAGTGCTGTCCCCTCCTGTTTTGTTTTATTTTGCACTAGACAAGTAGATAGCCACTATGTGCTCTTTAAAATCTGTTTGACCTCTCTAGGGTTGTGTTAATTAGGCACCAAATGGAAGAAAACTGACAATCAGGGAAGGACTGCCTGGACTTGTCCAATAACAAACGTTCGTAAAACATTTTTAAAGCGTTTTCCCATTGTGTTCCCTAATGAACACGACCCAGGAAAGTTCAGAGAGCAGGTCCTGATGTTCAGGATTCGTGGGTCTGAACTCTTTCTCTGTCATTATGGTCTTCTGTAGCTCAATTGGTAGAGCATTGGCGCTTGTAACGCCAGGGTAGTGGGTTCGATCCCCGGGACCACCCATACGTAAAAATGTATACACGCATGACTGTAAGTCGCTTTGGATAAAAGCGTCTGCTAAATGGCATATTATTCATGGAAAATAAAAATTGAAAGTGTTATATAGTCCTGGACTAGTCTTATTGGAAACCAGCCGTAGGTCTGTGCCTGGGCACTTCAATGTATTGTTCCTGCACTGTTGTCTCTATGACATGAGCTGCTCAGTGTTAAAATGTCAATGTTATTGATTAAATATAAAACTGTTCATTTAAATTGAAGTGTCACCAAGTTTCTTGTATGTTATTTGTATAATTATCCCCAGGCTCCATTGCTACCAGAGTGCGAGCCGGCTGGAGACCAGTTTAGAAGTATACTGCATCTTTGTTATTTAGATTTATAAATTAACATTATTTTGTGTGAAATGTTTTTTTTTACATTCATGTTAGTTTTCATTTTTCACTGTTTTGTTATGTATCATGTAATGTATAGAAAATAAACGTTTGGGAAACGCTGCTTTGGAAGGACTCATATATATACAGTTAGTGGGTAGGACTGCTTTCAATGTGATATTGAAAAATGATACAATAGCGCCATCTAGTGTATACTATACCAATAACCCTTCCCCATTCTGGAGGTACTGTATATGTGGTTGAATCTGAATATTCTAGACATATTGATGATGGCCAGCTGACTGGCCCAATAGGTCATAAGAAAACAACGTCAACAAGGTTTTGTTTGCTGACTTTATTAGTTTGACACACAAACACTAATGTGTGGCAGGTAGCTTAGTGGGTAAGAGCGTTGTGCCAGTAACCGAAAGGTCGCTGGTTCTAATCCCCGAGCCGACTAGGTGAAAAATCTGTCGATGTGCCCTTAAGCAAGGCACTTAACCCTAATTGCTCCTGTAAGTTGCTCTGGATAAGAGCGTCTGCTAAATGACTAAAATGTGACGGCACTAAAATGTGCCATCAATGCATTACAAACAGTAGATTAATTCAGAATACTTTTTGCATTCGTGTGCAGGCAGTTTCGTTCTGTTTTCAGACGTTGTCGTAATGGCAGTAAGAATGCACATATTTTCCCATTAATAAAACAATATCTTTACATCCAACATATTTCAACAAACATTTTTTTTTTTAAACAACACACATTTCTCAAGACTCCAAACCATGTAAAAAAAGGTAACATTCTTAGAATCATCCAAAAGCAACAACTTGCATCAACTGCAATAACCACTGATCCACAGTTTTTACAGCTACAAATCAGAGCTCAAATACAAATGCAGTTTATTTTACAGTTTTAAAAAGGTATATAGACTATAATCAATTATTAATCTAATCAAAGTAATAATTTTGCACAAATATACCATCTAGACCTGTGAAGACAGGAGAATAGTTGTAGATGAGAGCCCTCTCCTCCTCACTGGCTGAAGAGAACTTGTGATGATTCTTCATGGCTGTGAACAGGAGGATGAAGAGAACAGAAGATGTTAGCTAACGGTGTTAAATGCTACTCCCAGATCTACTACTACACTACAGGCCTACTACTACACTGAACATAAATATAAAAAAAAACTTTTAACAAGGCACACTTCTGCAGCAGAGGTGCACTCTGGGTCTTCCATTCCTGAGAGCCAGTTTCATCATAGCGCTTGATGGTTTTTGCAACTGCACTTGAAGAAACTTTCAAAGTTCTTGAAATTTTCCGTATTGACTGACCTTAATGTCTTAAAGTAATGATGGACTGTCGTTTCTCTTTGCTTATTTGAGCTGTTCTTGCCATAATATGGACTTGGTCCTTTACCAAATAGGGCTATCTTCTGTATACCATCCATACCTTGTCACAACACAACTGATTGGCTCAAACGGCTCCAAACTTTTACAGATGCACAATTGAGAGCATCCTGTCGGGCTGTATCACCGCCTGGTACGGCAACTGCACTGCCCGCAACTGCAGGGCTCTCCAGAGGGTGGTGCGGTCTGCCGAACGCATTACCGGGGGCAAACTACCCGCCCTCCAAGACACATACAGCACCCGATGTCACAGGAAGGCCAAAAAGATCATCAAGGACATCAACCACCCAAGCCACTGCCTGTTCACCCCGCTATCATCCAGAAGGCGAGGTCAGTAGAGGTGCATCAAAGCTGAGACAGAGAGACTGAAAAACAACTTCAATCTCAAGGCCATCAGACTGTTAAATAGCCATCACTAGCACATTAGAGGCTGCTGCTGCCTATTGAAATCACTGGCCACTTTAAGAAATGGAACACTAGTCACTTTAATAATGTTTACATATCTTGCACTACTCATCTCATATGTATATACTGCATTCTATTCTATAATATTCTACTGTATCTTAGTCCATGCCGCTCTGTCATTGCTTGTCCATATATGTATATATTATTAAATCCCATTCCTTCCTAGTTTTGTGTGTTTTAGGTATATGTTGTGAAATTGTTAGATATTACTTGTTAGATATTACTGCACTGTCGGAGCTAGAAGCACAAGCATTTCGCTACACCTGCTATAACATCTGCTAAACACGTGTATGTGACAAATAAAATTGGATGGAAAGACATTCCACAAATTAACTTTTAACAAGGCACACCTGTTAATTGAAATGCATTCCAGGTGACTACCTCATGAAGCTGGTTGAGAAAATACCAAGAGTGTGAAAAGCTGTCATCAAGGCAAAGGGTGGCTATTTTGAAGAATCTCAAATATATTTTGATTTGTTTAACACTTTTTTGGTTACTACATGATTCCATATGTGTTATTTCACAGTTTTGATGTCTTCCCTATTATTCTACAATGTAGAAAATAGTAAAAAAGAAAAAGAAAAACCCTGGAATGAGTAGGTGTCCAAACTTTTGACTGGTATATATATATATATATATATATATATATACAAACACACACACACACACACACACACACACACACACACACACACACACACACACACACTGATCAAAAATATCCAGCGTGCCAGTGGCCATCGAAGGTGAACATTTAACCACTGAAGTTGGTTACGATGCCAAACTCAAGACCTTGGACGATGAGCATGCAAATGAACTTCCCTGAGACGGTTTCTGACAGTTGGTGCAGAAATTATTTGGTTGTGTAAATACCGGAGGCGTGGTTACACACGGTCTGCGGTTGTGAGGCCGGTTGGACGTACTGCCAAATTCTCTAAAACAAGAATGGTAGAAAAATTAACATCCAATTCTCTGGCAACAGCTCTGGTGGACATTCCTACAGTCAGCATGCCAATTACACACTCCCTCAAAACTTGCGACATCTGTGGCATTGTGTTGTGTAACAAAACTGCACATTTTAGAGTGGCCTTTTATTGTCCCCAGCACAAGGTGCACCTGTGTAAATATCATGCTGTTTAATCAGCTTCTTGATAAGCCACACCTGTCAGGTGGATGGATTATCTTGGCAAAGGAGAAATGCTCACTAACAGGGATATAAAAACAAATTTGTGCACAACATTTGAGAGAAATAAGCTTTGTGCATATGGACAATTTCTGGGATATTTTATTTCCGCTCATGAGACATGGGACCAACACTTTACATGTTGCGTTTCTATGTTTGTTCAGTGTGTTGTAGCCAACCATACTCTTCACAGTAATAGAAGGGAGGTGGTTAAACTAACCAGGCTAGCGTCATGTACAGTACATTCGGAAAGTATTCAGAGTACCAATGCCACCATGTTTCAATATGCTTTGTGTTGTAGTCAGGACAGTAAAATATATAAATGTATATAGTTAAGCAAACTTTACTATGCATGTTGTTAACCAGCACATCAAGTACATGAAGACTTTAAGTAACAATTGGTTTCCGTTTATTCAGACCCCTTGACCTTTTCCACATTTTGTTACGTTACATCCTTTTTCTAAAATGAATTAAATAAATACAAAATTCTCAATCTACACACAATACCCCATAATGAGAAAGTGAAAACAGGTGAGGAAATTTTTGCGAATTTATACAAAATAAAAAACAGAAATACCTTATTTATATAAGTATTCAAACCTTTTGCTATGAGACTCAAAATTGAGCTCAGGTGCATCCGGTTTCCATTGATCATCCTTGAGATGTGTCTACAACTTGATTGGAGTCCACCTGTGGTAAATTCAATTGATTGGACATGATTTGGAAAGGCACACACCTGTCTATATAAGGTCCCACAGTTGACAGTGCATGTCAGAGCAAAAACCAAGCCATGAGGTCGAAGGAATTGTCCGTAGAGCTTTGAGACAGGATTGCGTCGAGGCACAGATCTGGGGAAGGGTACCAAAAAAATGCTGCAGCATTGAAGGTCCCCAAGAGCACAGTGATGGAAAAAAGTATTTGATCCCCTGCTGATTTTGTACGTTTGCCAACTGACAAAGACATGATCAGTCTATCATTTTAATGGTAGGTTTATTTGAACAGTGAGAGACAGAATAACAACAACAAAATCCAGAAAAACGCATGTCAAAAATGTGTATAAATTGATTTGCATTTTAATGAGGGAAATAAGTATTTGACCCCCTCTCAATCAGAAAGATTTCTGGCTCCCAGGTGTCTTTTATACAGGTAACGAGCTGAGATTAGGAGCACACTCTTAAAGGGAGTGCTCCTAATCTCAGCTTGTTACCTGTATAAAAGACACCTGTCCACAGAAGCAATCAATCAATCAGATTCCAAACTCTCCACCATGGCCAAGACCAAAGAGCTCTCCAAGGATGTCAGGGACAAGATTGTAGACCTACACAAGGCTGGAATGGGCTACAAGACCATCGCCAAGCAGCTTGGTGAGAAGGTGACAACAGTTGGTGCGATTATTCGCAAGTGGAAGAAACACAAAAGTACTGTCAATCTCCCTCGGCCTGGGGCTCCATGCAAGATCTCACCTTGTGGAGTTGCAATGATCATGAGAACGATGAGGGATCAGCCCAGAACTACACGGGAGGATCTTGTCAATGATCTCAAGGCAGCTGGGACCATAGTCACCAAGAAAACAATTGGTAACACACTACGCCATGAAGGACTGAAATCCTGCAGCGCCCGCAAGGTCCCCCTGCTCAAGAAAGCACATACACATGCCTGTCTGAAGTTTGCCAATGAACATCTGAATGATTCAGAGGAGAACTGGGTGAAAGTGTTGTGGTCAGATGAGACCAAAATCGAGCTCTTTGGCATCAACTCAACTCGCCGTGTTTGGAGGAGGAGGAATGCTGCCTATGACCCCAAGAACACCATCCCCACCGTCAAACATGGAGGTGGAAACATTATGCTTTGGGGGTGTTTTTCTGCTAACGGGACAGGACATGGACGATGGACGGGGTGAGAACCTCCTTCCCTCAGCCAGGGCATTGAAAATGGGTCGTGGATGGGTATTCTAGCATGACAATGGCCCAAAACACACGGCCAAGGCAACAAAGGAGTGGCTCAAGAAGAAGCCCATTAAGGTCCTGGAGTGGCCTAGCCAGTCTCCAGACCTTAATCCCATAGAAAATCTGTGGAGGGAGCTGAAGGTTCGAGTTGCCAAACGTCAGCCTCGAAACCTTAATGACTTGGAGAAGATCTGCAAAGAGGAGTGGGACAAAATCCCTCCTGAGATGTGTGCAAACCTGGTGGCCAACTACAAGAAACGTCTGACCTCTGTGATCGCCAACAAGGGTTTTGCCACCAAGTACTACGTCATGTTTTGCTGAGGGGTCAAATACTTATTTTCCTCATTAAAATGCTAATCAATTTATAACATTTTTGACATGCGTTTTTCTGGATTTTTTTGTTGTTATTCTGTCTCTCACTGTTCAAATAAACCTACCATTAAAATGATAGACTGATCATTTCTTTGTCAGTGGGCAAACGTACAAAATCAGCAGGGGATCAAATACTTTTTTTCCCTCACTGTACATTGGCCTCCATCATTCTTAAATGGAAGAAGCTTGGAATCACCAAGACTCTTCCTAGAGCTGGCCGCCCGGCCAAACTGAGCAATCGGGGGAGAAGGGCCTAGTCACATTCAGCTGATATATAATAATAATAATATGCCATTTAGCAGACGCTTTTATCCAAAGCGACTTACAGTCGTGCGTGCATAAATTTTTTGTGTATGGGTGGTCCCGGGGATCGAACCCACTACCTTGGCGTTACAAGCGCCGTGCTCTACCAGCTGAGCTACAGAGGACCACAGGATATCAGCTGACAACCATCTCTGCAGCACTCCACCAATCAGGCCTTTATGGTAGAGTGGCCAGATGGAAGCCACTCCTCAGTAAAAGGCACATGACAGCCCGCTTGGAGTTTGCCAAAAGGCACCTAAAGACTCTCAGACCATGAGAAACCAGATTCTCACGGTCTGATGAAACCAAGATTGAACTCTTTGGCCAGAATGCCAAGTGTCACGTCTGGAGGAAACCTGGCACCATTCCTACGGTGAAGCATGGTGGTGGCAGCATCATGCTGTGGGGATGTTCTTCAGTGGCAGGGACTGGGAGACTAGTCAGGATCGACGGAAAGATGAATGGAGCAAAGTACAGAGAGATCCTTGATGAAAACCTGCTCCAGAGCGCTCAGGACCTCAGACTGGGGCGAAGGTTCACCTTCCAACAGGACAATGACCCTAAGCACACAGCCAAGACAACGCACGAGTGGCTTCGGGACAAGTCTCTGACTGTCCTCGAGGGGCCCAACCAGAGCCCGGACTTGAACCCGATCGAACATCTCTAAAAATAGATGTGCAGCGAAGCTCCCCATCCAACCTGACAGAGCTTGAGAGGATCTGCAGAGAATAATGGGAGAAACTCTACAAATACAGGTGTGCCAAGCTTGTAGCGTCATACCCAAGAAGACTTGAGGCTGTAATCGCTACTTCAACAAAGTACTGAGTAAAGGGTCTGAATACTTATATATATATTGGGGTATTGTGTGTAGATTGATGAGGGAAAAAAACAATTTAGTCCATTTTTTAAATAAGGCTGTAACGTAACAAAATGTGAAAAAAGTCAAGGGGTCTGAATACTTTCCGAATGCACTGTATAAATGAAGGGCTAGTGTAATGTAGGGTTAACATACAATTTTGTTTATCTGACACAATGTATGACTGTAGGGTGACGGGGTCATCTACAGGTCAACGGTCCAATACAGCTACAGTCCAATAACTCTACAGTCACTCACCAGGCCAGCGTTGTTCTTCACTGATTTGCCTGCTTAAAAGAAAAGTGGACTAAAATAAACTCACCCTCGGAGACAAAGAAGTGTGCCGTGTAGAAGGATGCTCTGACGGAGGCAGCAGAGTGGACCATGCCTGGCTTGTCTACCCACTCAAAGGGACTCTTCTCAGGGTGCCACTGGACAGCATAGAACGGATAGCGGTTTGCTACAAGAAAACAGACATGAGAACATACACATTATATATATATATACACACACACACTAGAACAACTCTAGGGCCCCGGTTACTGTATAAGTCATTAGACCGCAGAGAACAGATAGGGATTCACTACAAGAGAGGAAACGAGAGAAAATAAAAACTCCAGTTATAGTGTGGCTGACTAGGACCTGGGAGTCTTGGACCTGGGAGTCTTGGACCTGGGAGTCTTGGACCTGGGAGTCTTGGACCTGGGAGTCTAGGACCTGGGAGTCTAGGACCTGGGAGTCTAGGACCTGGGAGTCTAGGACCTGGGAGTCTAGGACCTGGGAGTCTAGGACCTGGGAGTCTAGGACCTGGGAGTCTAGGACCTGGGAGTCTTGGACCTGGGAGTCTTGGACCTGGGAGTCTAGGACCTGGGAGTATTGTGCACATGACCTCGACTGATTCTCAATACACTGAAGTGAAAGCATTTTAAAAACGTCACCCATGAGTTGAATACATGTGAATCAATATACACTGCTTGTGAAGGATTGCGCACGGGCACACACACACACACAGGGATCCCATGGTTACATCATGTTTACCTACAGTAAACAGTGTGTTCAAATACAGTACCAAGACTGGGATAACCAAGACCAGCTGAACAGATATCAGCTGGGTGTGACTAGGCCTACCACTTGACAGACACATGAAACTTGTGACTAAAGTGTCTCTAGCCATGTTCAGAAGCTGTGCAGTACCTTCCATGGTAGATATGAACTCTCTCCTGCCGTCTGTGTTGGTGGTCAGAACCTTGTAGAAACTTTTCAGTTTGGCATTCCGGCTGTAGTTCTGGTGACATGAATCAACACATTTACATTTAGTTCTTTTGGAATGTTCCGGAATTCAAAAAAGGTTACATTGTTGCTGAGAAATAAGTTTTTTTTTTTTTCTCTAGTCTAGGGAACAGGATAACTGAAGTGTCTAAAAAGGGAATAGAACAAGACATATTCTGGTAACTCTGACGCAGACATTCAAACAAGTCTTCAGATAGCCTCGGAACGAGACTGCTTGAGGAGGTATTACACATCCAGCCCAGTGGTTTGACAAATTGAATAATTCACATATAGATTGCTTGTAGAAAAGAGAAGGAAGGAAGCGCTGTTAGGGTACACAATAGTAGGGCTTCTGTAGATCGCTGCTCTTTGGAAAAACGGGTTCATTGGTCATCAAAAAACAAAGAGGCCAAAGGCACTCTTCATGGAATTAAAATGCCTTTATTTGTATGGCATGTTGAATGGAACAAAGATTTTAGAACTGATGCGTTTTGGCAGCATGTGTACACCATGACGAATACCATGCTGCCGAAACGCGTCGGTTTTTAAATCCATAAAAATAAAAAGGCATTTTAATTATATAGAATATTGCTCGTTCAAACACTTTCTGGTCACTTCTGTACTCTTTCCTTCCCTAAAACAAGTCTATTCTTCCCTAAAACAAGTCTATCCTTCCCTAAAACAAGTATATCCTTCCTAAAACAAGTCTATCCTTCCCTAAAACAAGTCTATCCGTCCTAAAACAAGTCTATGGGGCGGCGCACAATTGGCCCAGCGTCGTCCAGGGTAGGGGAGGGAATGGCCGGCAGGGATGTAGCTCAGTTGGTAGAGCATGGCGTTTGCAACGCCAGGGTTGTGGGTTCGATTCCCACGGGGGGCCAGTATTAAAAAAAGAAAAATAATGTATGCACTCACTAACTGTAAGTCGCTCTGGATAAGAGCATCTGCTAAATGACTAAAATGTAAATGTAAAATGTATCCTTCCTAACACAAGTCTATCCGTCCTCAAACAAGTCTATCCGTCCTCAAACAAGTCTATCCGTCCTCAAACAAGTCTATCCGTCCTAAAACAAGTCTATCCGTCCTAACACAAGTCTATCCGTCCTAAAACAAGTCTATCCGTCCTAACACAAGTCAGCCAGCAGTCAGACAGTACCATAGACCTGTGTGTGTTTGTTGACATCATCAGTCAGCACCTGTAACGATAGACTCCAGCTGTGGAAATTGGAGGTGATGTTGTCTTTGGACAGAGACTGTAGCAGGCCACTGGGGAAGGCCTTGAACAGACGGCTGTTCTGTAAAGCTGTGGTAAACAAAGACAACGGAAATATTAAAGCTGCAATCCTTAGTTGCCGCATACATTTTTGGACTTGTAAATTAATGATATATACCCATTGATTCTTGAAAAATATAACTTATAAATGCCTTTCGTACCCAATCAGAACCTAAAATATACGACTTTTTTTGTTCTAACGTTTATAAACAATGTAAATGAACACTGTATAGCCTCAACACATGGTAAATCTATAATATATCATGGATGGTCAGTCCTTGCATCCATAGCTCAGTCTATGAATTTGAGAGTGGTTACATTTCTCCAGGCCCATCCCTCTGCTTTTTACCAAAACAGTGGTGGGGTGTCCGCTTTGTTATTATGTCAACTGCAGATTCTAGCTTTAAAAAGGTCAAAAATGGATTGTCCAGATCAATGTTCAGTTTCTTGTGTTCAAGAGGACTTTTTTTCTATTATTTAGGCAAGCAATGGAAAACAATGTTTGTCTTTCTATTTGCTGCCCAGTGAACACGACCCTGTACTCCTATGAGGGAAAACCTGGTCTGTGCAGTTTACAGGGCCCAATATCAATATTCACACACAAACGTAGGCATTTACTCATAAAGTCTGCAGAAACACGGTGTTGCCTCTGACCTGGGGTGAATGTGAGAGGCAGGGCCACAGCCTTGGTGTCTGTTAGAGTCAGAAGGTTCTTGTTGCTGGTCAGTACTGTCATCTGCTGGAAGCCCTGGCACGTGCCCCAAATAGGGAAGTAATCAGACGCGTCGTTGGCCTGCATGGGGAGAGGAAGACATCAACAAAACATGAACCAACCGGGACGCTGCCCAACCGGGGCGCTGCCCAACCAACCGGGGAGCTGCCCAACCAACCGGGGCGCTGCCCAACCAACCGGGGAGCTGCCCAACCAACCGGGGAGCTGCCCAACCGGAGCGCTGCCCAACCGGAGCGCTGCCCAACCGGGGCGCTGCCCAACCAACCGGGGCGCTGCCCAACCAACCGGGGCGCTGCCCAACCGGGGCGCTGCCCAACCAACCAGGGCGCTGCCCAACCAACCGGGGCGCTGCCCAACCAACCGGGGCGCTGCCCAACCAACCGGGGCGATGCCCAACCAACCGGGGCGCTGCCCAACCAACCGGGGAACTGCCCAACCGGGGCGCTGCCCAACAGGTGTTGCTCAACAGGTGGAAGCAATACATAACCAATACATAACCTCCCGAGTGGCGCAGTGGTCTAAGGCACTGCATCACAGTGCTAGCTGTGCCACTAGAGATCCTGGTTCTAGATCCTGTCGTAGCCGGCCGCGACCGGGAGACCCATGGGGCGGCGCACAATTGTCCCAGCGTCGTCCAGGGTAGGGGAGGGAATGGCCGGCAGGGATGTAGCTCAGTTGGTAGAGCATGGCGTTTGCAACGCCAGGGTTGTGGGTTCGATTCCCACGGGGGGCCAGTATGAAAAATAAAAAATTATGCATGCACTCACTAGCTGCATACATCTGTAGATTCGTTGTAAGTCGCTCTGGATAAGAGCGTCTGCTAAATGACTAAAATGTCAAATGTAGATCCATCGTCAATGAGGGATAAAAAACCTAATTGCATTTTGGTGGGTATGGAATTTATACATTGATTATATTATGTACCTTGATAGCCAGATCATAGAAGATCTTTGATAGTCGACTGAACTGGGACGTCTGCAGGTCTACATCCCCTCCTGGTAGCAGCAACCTAAAACAAGAATCAATCAGCCAGCAAATCAAATCAAGCAATCAAAATCAAATCAGAATTATTAATAATAGCCTACAGTCCCTCGCATTTTAATTATTTGATGAAGGCATCTCTTCACGCTAACACAATAAGTGAACAATAATTTCACTCACCCATTTATTGAGTTAAATATCTTCTCATATTCTTCATCTGTTCGGTTTATTTTTATGGGAACAACTCTTGCTCCAGCGCTCTCCAGGTACTTTACATAGGAAGCAGCGATGTAGGAGGATCCCTGAGCATGAGGGTCTCCCACTATGTTCTCTTGAGCCAGGACCCCTGAAATAACAATACACTTTACATTACACTTTCCATTACAATACAACAAAAACAACAAGACTAGCGTCATGTCTAGGGGGTGTCCTTGCACATCAAGCTGCCTCACGCTACGGTTTTGGCTTGGACATGACTTACAACAACACATTACATTACATTAAAAGTCCCTTTTCCTTTGAAAAACAACAAAACGGCAACAACCCCATCCACTTGGTTTGCTTTAAAGCTGAGGGATGGGGTTAAAGGTTACTGTGAAGACAGGTGTGGTTAATAGGTACAGCCGTCATCATCTCACAGGTTCGTTGTTCTTCTTAACTCTCCTCTCTCTCAGTCTACGGGCGATTTTAAGAGACTGGTTTACCGCTTAGCCTATATTCCTGAGGCATTTCTAAACAACCTCATTTTTAAAAAGGCGAAATATTGAGTAGCCTGGCTATAACGCTGCAATGGCTACATGAGGATTTATGTTGATCAATGAAAAACATGAAATATAAAATATACTTTTTTTTATAACTCTGTACAATCAAGATGACATTCTGAAGTGAGAGTTTCTCTTTTTTTTCACTTCCTAGAGAATGGGCCATTTCATGCCGGAATTGGTAAGCTCCAATAATGGTCCCAGAACATTCTAGAATAACACAGAATAATACATTAACAGCAGCAGCAGCATATAAAGAACTTTCCAGATACACTCACACATACAAATTCACCCTATAGACTGGTTCGGAAGGGCTTACCAATGATGGGTCTGTAATTTAGATGGTCACTACAAGCCACAGGCAGAGGCACACCGCAAAGGCAAGCGGCCAGCACCGCAAGAACCGCAACCGGAGAACTCATTCACCTCGGGTAGCCTACCACACCAACATAAAATAAAAATGCTAAAATTCGCTTGTTCTCCTGCTTAAATGATCAGCAGCGCGGTACGTGATGATGGTATCGGTGAGGAGGATGTAGCCTACTGCAGTTGACCAAGAAAATGTTTTACAAGAGGCTGATGTATCACACCGGAGAAAGCACCGAGCGAGCGAAACAGCGCCCCCTCTGTCTGTGTATGTATAGCCCACCTATCTGATGCTGTCTGGTCAAAAATAGTATGATATTGTTGCCGCCCATAGCATTGCATGCAAGGGAAGCCACAGAGCTGTTGGCCTCCCTTGATTAAAACAATATACAATAATAGCCAATCAGCATTGAGCTAAACTGAGCGAGCTCAACTGTGAATGGTCCTGGCACACCCAAAAAAAAAATTGTCAAGGGAAGCCAGTTTGGATTTGGCTTCACACCAAATCAACCCAAACGTCATTGACAGAAGAAAACTTGAATTGTTGCATCTCGTTGTGTTGTCCTCTGATGACTAGCCAGCTAGCTAAAATTGGCCCATTCCTAAATTAGCCATGGACGGAGATAGGGATTTGGACTTGTGGTTTTACTTAATTTTTCCGTACTGGCCTATGATTATAATGGTGAATCGGATCCAACCATAAATTCATACATTGTGCCTATGGCCTGAGAGGATGGAACAATGCAATTATCACAACACATAGGTTGTAATATGTTTTTTCCCCCCCCTGCCTTGGCTTCCCCAGTGATTTTACCCACGCACCACTATTTCCATAAATAACATCACAGGAAGGGGAAATTGCATGTTCAATGAACTTGCGACCTCCCAAATCTGATACAATCTGGAACGCACCCATTGTGGTTTTGCATGGCGCTTTTGCGTTGACTGTGTCTGTTAATCGGGGTCGACCTGAGTTAGGAACTATAACAAATTATTAAAATCGCCATTCATTAATTCAACATTATTGACATTTGTACTCAAATTATTAAAATCGCCATTCATTAATTCAACATTATTGACATTTGCACTCTTATGGCGGGAAAATCACAAAAACTCTGTTATGCACATACGCTGTATAAGCCTTAAACCTGTAAATTCCCCACTGTCTGTTTCTGTCATGTAAGAAGCTAGTGTTTTTTCACACTCGTCTTTGTTTAACTTAGTCACGCGGCCGTCCATCCTGTTATTTTGGTATCTTTCAAGGGCACAGCTGTGTGGAGATATGAAGAGAACAGAGGCTGGCTTGAGCAGCAGCAGCTCAGATAGTAACAAAACTGTTTGTAGTACGGCTGAGGAACAAGAGAACCTGTGTTGTGTTTAATTGCGTTGTTTGCTCTATAACCTGTTAGTTCATATGCCTTGCCACCGTGATATATACAGTGCATTCGGAAAGTATTCACCCCCCCCCCTCCTCATCAAGCCACACACAATACCCCATAATGACAAAGCAAAAACAGGTTTTTAGAAATGTTTGCAAATGTATTACAAATAAACTGAAATATATCACATTTACATAAGTATTCAGACCCTTTACTCAGCACTTTGTTGAAGCACCGTTGGCAGCGATTACAGCCTCGAGTCTTCTTCAGTATGACACTACAAGTTTGGCACACCTGTATTTCGGGAGTTTTGGGGAGTTCGATCGGGTTCAAGTCCGGGCTCTGGCTTGGCCACTCAAGGACATTCAGAGACTTGTCCCGAAGCCACTCCTGAGTTGTCTTGGCTGTGTGCTTAGGGTTGTTGTCCTGTTGGAAGGTGAAACTTCGCCCCAGTCTGAGGTCCAGGGGGCTCTGGAGCAGGTTTTCATCAAGGATCTCTCTGTACTTATCTCCATTCATCTTTCCCTCAATCCTGACTAGTCTCCCAGTCCCTGCCACGGAAAAACATCTCCACAGCATAATGCTGCCACCACCACGTTTCACCGTAGGGATGGTGCCAGGTTTCCTCCAGACGTGTTGCTTGGCATTCAGGCCAAATAGTTCAATCTTGGTTTCATCAGACCAGAAAATCTTGTTTCTCATGGTCTGAGAGTCTTTAGGTGCCTTTTGGCAAACTCCAAGCGGGCTGTCATGTGCCTTTTACTGAGGAGTGGCTTCCATCTGGCCACTCTACCATAAAGGCCTGATGGGTGGAGCGCTGCAGAGATGGTTGTCCTTCTGGAAGGTTCTCCCATCTCCACAGAGGAACTCTGGAGCTCTGTCAGTGACTATCGGGTTCTTGGTCACCTCCCTGACCAAGGTCCTTCTCCACAATTGCTCCGTTTGGCTGGGCGGCCAGCTCTAGGAAGAGTCTTGGTGATTCCACACTTCTTCCATTTGAGAATGTTGGAGGCCACTGTGTTCTTGGGGACCTTCAATGCTGCAGAAATGTTTTAGGTACCCTTCCCCAGATCTGTGCCTCGACACAATCCTGTCTCAGAGCTCTACGGACAATTCCTTCGACCTCATGGCTTGGTTTTTGCTCTGACATGCACTGTCAACTGTGGGACCTTTATATAGACAGGTGTGTTCCTTTCCAAGGCTGTAATGTAACAAAATGTGGAAAAAGTCAAGGGGTCTGAATACTTTCCGAATGCACTGTAGGCCTAAGGTCGAGACAATAAGAAGACACAGTGGCAGAATAAATTCAAGAAGACACAGTGGCAGAATAAATTCAATCACACCTTTGTTTCATCACAAAACCGGAGAGCAACATCTGTCCGGTGGAGTCCACAAAGCATTTTGCATGTAACAAACAGTTACATGACCTACAACATGGTCAATCAAGTTAATGTTTCAGACATTTTCGGACTACTAAACAAGTATTGATTTAGAACACCGGAGAGTTACCGCAAGTCGCAAAGAAAACAGAAGCTGCCTCCACTATTCCAGCACCATTTCAACATCATCAAATCACCTATGCGCAGACCAGCTGGCTGGTGTGTTTACGGATATATTCAATCTCTCCCTTTCCCAGTCTACTGTTCCCACATGCTTCACGATGGCCACCATTGTTCCTGTACCCAAGAAAGCAAAGGTAACTGAACTAAATGACTATCGCCCCGTAGCACTCACCTCTGTCATCATGAAGTGCTTTGAGAGACTAGTCAAGGATCATATCACCTCTACCTTACCTGTCACCCTAGACCCACTTCAATTTGCTTACCTTCCCAATAGATCCACAGACGATGCAATCGCCATCATAGCTCAGCATTCAACACCATAGTACCCTCCAAGCTCATCATTAAGCTCGAGGCCCTGGGTCTGAACCCCGCCCTGTGCAACTGGGTCCTGGACTTCCTGACAGGCTGCCCCCAGGTGGTGAAGGTAGGAAACAACATCTCCACTTCGCTGATCCTCAACACTGGGGCCCCACAAGGGTGCGTGCTCAGCCCCCTCCTGTACTCCCTGTTCACCCATGACTGCGTGGCCAAGCATGCCTCCAACTCAATCAAGTTTGCAGACGACACAACAGTAGTAGGCTTGATTACCAACAATGACGAGACCGCCTACAGGGAGGAGGTGAGGGCTTTGGGAGTGTGGTGCCAGGAAAATAACCTCTCACTCAACATTAACAAAATAAAAGGAGATGATCGTGGACTTCAGGAAACAGCAGAGGGTGCACCCCCCTATCCACATCGACGGGACCGCAGTGGAGAAGGTGGAAAGCTTCAAGTTCCTTGGCGTACACATCACAGACAAACTGAAATGGTCCACCCACGCAGACAGTGTGGTGAAGAAGGCGCAACAGAGCCTCTTCAACCTCAGGAGGCTGAAGAAATTCAGCTTGGCACCTAAAACCCTCACAAACGTTTACAGATGCACAATTGAGAGCATCCTGTCAGGCTGTATCACCGCCTGGTACGGCAACTGCACACCCCGCAAGGGTGGTGCGGTCTGCCGAACGCATTACCGGGGGCAAACTACTCACCCTCCAAGACACTTACAGCACCCGATGTCACAGGAAGGCCAAAAAGATCATCAAGGACATCAACCACCCGAGCCACTGCCTGTTCACCCTGCTATCATCCAGAAGGCGAGGTCAGTACAGGTGCATCAAAGCTGGGACGAGAGAATGAAAAACAGCTTCTATCTCAAGGCCATCAGACTGTTAAATAGCCATCACTAGCACATTAGAGGCTGCTTCTGCCTATTGAAATCACTGGCCACTTTAAGAAATGGAACACTAGTCACTTTAATAATGTTTACATATCTTGCACTACTCATCTCATATGTATATACTGTATTCTATTCTATAATATTCTACTGTATCTTAGTCCATGCCGCTCTGTCATTCCTTGTCCATATATGTAAACTCAGCAAAAAAAGATACGTCCTCTCACTGTCAACTGCGTTTATTTTCAGCAAACTTAACATAAATATTTGTATGAACATAACAAGATTCAACAACTGAAACAAAAACTAAACAAGTTCCACAGACATGTGACTAACAGAAATTGAATAATGTGTCCCTGAACAAAGGGGGGGTCAAAATCAAAAGTAACAGTCAGTATCTGGTGTGGCCACCAGCTGCATTAAGTACTGCAGTGCATCTCCTCCTCATGGACTGCACCAGATTTGCCAGTTCTTGCTGTGAGATGTTACCCCACTCTTCCACCAAGGCACCTCCAAGTTCCCAGACATTTCTGGGGAGGAATGGCCCTAGCCCTCACCCTCCGATCCAACAGGTCCCAGACGTGCTCAATGGGATTGAGATCCGGGCTCTTCGCTGGCCATGGCAGAACACTGACATTCCTGTCTTGCAGGAAATCACACACAGAACGAGCAGTATGGCTGGTGGCATTGTCATGCTGGAGGGTCATGTCAGGATGAGCCTGCAGGAAGGGTACCACGAGGGAGGAGGATGTCTTCCCTGTAACGCACAGTGTTGAGATTGCCTGCAATGACAACAAGCTCAGTCCGATGATGCTGTGATATACCGCCCCAGACCATGACGGACCCTCCACCTCGATCCCGCTCCAGAGTACAGGCCTCGGTGTAATGCTCATTCCTTCGACGATAAACGCAAATCCGACCATCACCCCTGGTGAGACAAAACCGCGACTTGTCAGTGAAGAGCACTTTTTGCCAGTCCTGTCTGGTCCAGTGACGGTGGGTTTGTGGCCATGTTCGGATGTACCGATCCTGTGCAGGTGTTGTTGCACGTGGTCTGCCACTGCAAGGACGATCAGCTGTCCGTCCTGTCTCCCTGTAGCGCTGTCTTAGGCGTCTCACAGTACGGACATTGCAATTTATTGCCCTGGCCAAATCTGCAGTCCTCATGCCTCCTTGCAGCATGCCTAAGGCACGTTCACACAGATGAGCTGGGACCCTGGGCATCTTTCTTTTTGTGTTTTTCAGAGTCAGTAGAAAGGCCTCCTTAGTGTCCTAAGTTTTCATAACTGTGACCTTAATTGCCTACCGTCTGTAAGCTGTTAGTGTCTTAATGACCGTTCCACAGGTGCATGTTCATTAATTGTTTATGGTTCATTGAACAAGCATGGGAAACTGTGTTTAAACCCTTTACAATGAAGATCTGTGAAGTTATTTGGATTTTTACGAATTATATCTTTGAAAGACAGGTCCTGATTCTTAAATTCCATTCAAATCACATTTTATTGGCCACATGCGCCGAATACAACAGGTGCAGACATTACTGTGAAATGCTTACTTACAGCCCTTAACCAACAGTGCATTTATTTTTTATAAAAAAGTAGAATAAAACAAAAAAAAAGTGTTGAGAAAAAAAGAGCAGAAGTAAAATAAAATAACAGTAGGGAGGCTATATATACAGGGGGGTACCGGTGCAGAGTCAATGTGCGGGGGCACCGGCTAGTTGAGGTAGTTGAAGTAATATGTACATGTGGGTAGAGTTAAAGTGACCACGCATAAATAATTAACAGAGTAGCAGCAGCGTAAACAGATGGGGTTGGGGGGTGGGGGTGGGGGGCAGTGCAAATAGTCCGGGTAGCCATGATTAGCTGTTCAGGAGTCTTATGGCTTGGGGGTAGAAGCTGTTGAGAAGTCTTTTGGACCTAGACTTGGCACTCCGGTACCACTTGCCGTGCGGTAGCAGAGAGAACAGTCTATGAGTAGGGTGGCTGGAGTCTTTGACAATTTTGAGGGCCTTCCTCTGACACCGCCTGGTATAGAGGTCCTGAATGGCAGGAAGCTTGGCCCCAGTGATGTACTGGGCCGTACGCACTACCCTCTGTAGTGCCTTGCGGTCGGAGGCCAAACAGTTACCATACTAGGCGGTGATGCAACCAGTCAGGATGCTCTCGATGGTGCAGCTGTAGAATTTTTCGAGGATCTGAGGACCCATGCCAAATCTTTTCAGTCTCCTTAGGGGGAATAGGCTTTGTCGTGCCCTCTTCACGACTGTCTTGGTGTGTTTGGACCATGATAGTTTGTTGGTGATGTGGACACCAAGGAACTTGAAGCTCTCAACCTGTTCCACTACAGCCCAGTCGATGAGAATGGGGGCGTGCTCAGTCCTCTTTTTTTTCCTGTAGTCCACAATCATCTCCTATGTCTTGATCACGTTGAGGGAGAGGTTGTTATCCTGGCACCACACGGCCAGGTCTCTGACGTCCTCCCTATAGGCTGTCTCATCGTTGTCGGTGATCAGGCCTACCACTGTTGTGTCGTCGGCAAACTTAATGATGGTGTTGGAGTCGTGCCTGGCCATGCAGTCATGGGTGAACAGGGAGTACAGGAGGGGACTGAGCACGCACCCCTGAGGGGCTCCTTACTAGTTTTGTGTGTATTGGGTATATGTTGTGAAATTGTTAGATATTACTTGTTAGATATTACTGCACTGTCGGAGCTAGAAGCACAAGCATTTCGCTACATCCGCTATAACATCTGCTAAACACGTGTATGTGACAAATAAAATCTGATTTGATTTGATATGCTTAGTCTAATACAGTGACAACTAAAAGATTCCAAAAACGATTTAGTCTAATCAATTTAAGCAAAATATAATGTGGCTTTCCATGGTACTGATTTCTGTGTGTGTGTGTTTAAGTAGAAAAAAACATGTTGACTCACCCTACTTGTAGAGAAACGCCAATTCCATCCTCCTCTTGTTCATGTTGCCGAAACAGTCTATGACTGTCAAAAACTAAACGCTTTTATTTTTTGTTGTCCTAGGCTAACTGGCTAAAATGCTTGCTTGCAATTCATGTGCAACAATTAGCCAGCTAGTTAACATTAGCCTACTACATCTAGCTACATGTTGAACTTCCATCCTCTCAGGCCAGAGGCACAATGTATGAATTGATTTAGGGTTGGATCAGATTCGCCATTATAATCATTGGCCAGTAAATCCAAATCCCTATCTCTGTCCATGGCTAATTTAGGAAAGGGCCAATGGTGTTGTTATCCGGAGGATAGTCTGGGTAGACATTTGATTAGATGTTCAGGAGTCTTATGGCTTGGGGGTAGAAGCTGTTTAGAAGCTTTTTGGACCTAGACTTGGTGCTCCGGTACCACTTGCCGTGCGGTAGCAGTGAGAACAGTCTATGACTAAGGTGGCTGGAGTCTTTTGGCAATTTTTAGGGCCATTCGGCATCAACAGCCATTATTAATAAATCAACCACCTCTGACTGCTACCTGACACGTGACTTCCGTCTCGCTTCCGCATCGCTTCCGCATTGAGCTCCTGAGTGGCGCAGTGGTCTAAGGCACTGCATCGCAGTGCTAACTGTGCCACTAGAGATCCTGGTTCGAATCCAGGCTCTGTCGCAGCCGGCCGCGACCGGGAGACTCATGGGCGGCGCACAATTGGCCCAGCGTCGTCTAGGGTAGGGGAGGGAATGGCCGGCAGGGATGTAGCTCAGTTGATAGAGCATGGCGTTTGCAACGCCAGGGTTGTGGGTTCGATTCCCACGGGGGGCCAGTATAAAAAAAATATCTAATCACTAACTGTAAGTCGCTCTGGATAAGAGCGTCTGCTAAATGACTAAAATGTAAAATGTAAAAATGTTGTCTCCGTGCTGCTGTGCTGTTTGTTGCTACTTGTCTACCTGCCAAACTATTCACGTTTTACTTTTAATAAACGTTTAATCAATCTCTGTGTTCAACAAATTTACCAACTTTTTAGTTTTGTCCTCACTCATCTTTTTTCGTTAAACTTTTTCACCCCGGACGTTTTATCCCGAGACAGAAGAGTCATTTTCCTGTGCGTTTTAGCTGCCAATTTTACTTTATTTTCCATTTTTCCATTGCAACTTTTTTCCCTTATTCAACTTTTTCACTCCGGACGCTTTATCTGGACATGGTTCGTCAACATCTTCAACAGCCGAAGCTAAGTAGTAACATTAACATGATGTCTTCTAATTGCAGTCGCTGTACTCATAATATACAGGAGAACGATCGCCTTACGGCGAGAATAGCTGTGCTACAAGCCCAGCTTCAGACGCAATCGTTAGGCAAGGGTAATTTCAGTGTAGGAAAGGAAGAAACAGCGTCTGTGCCACCAGTAAGTACAGACAGTAACGTTAGTATAAATCCCCCCGCACAGTCCCCGCAGCCGGACAACTTTCTCATGGCTTCTGGAGGGAAATACTGTTGGAATGCTCAACCGGTGTCGCTCATTCAGCCGACAGAAACCTTCAACCGGTTTTCCCCATTATGTAGCGAGTCGGAGTCTGAGTCTGAGTCTTCTCTTGTCTCTACTCCTCCCGTTACGGGGTCTGAGACGCCGAAGGCTCCCACCATTAGCTCTGACAAATTGAAAACCCTAGTCATTGGCGACTCCATTACCCGCAGTATTAGACTTAAAACGAATCACCCAGCGATCATACACTGTTTACCAGGGGGCAGGGCTACCGACGTTAAGGCTAATCTAAAGATGGTGCTGGCTAAAGCTAAAACTGGCGAGTGTAGAGAGTATAGAGATATTGTTATCCACGTCGGCACCAACGATGTTAGGATGAAACAGTCAGAGGTCACCAAGTGCAACATAGCTTCAGTGTGTAAATTAGCTAGAAAGATGTGTCGGCATCGAGTAATTGTCTCTGGCCCCCTCCCAGTTAGGGGAAGTGACGAGCTCTACAGCAGAGTCTCAGCACTCAATCGCTGGTTGAAAACTGTTTTCTGCCCCTCCCAAAAGATAACATTTGTGGATAATTGGCCCTCTTTCTGGGACTCACCCACAAACAGGACCAAGCCTGACCTGCTGAGGAGTGACGGACTCCATCCTAGCTGGAGGGGTGCTCTCCTCTTATCTACCAACATAGATAGGGCTCTAACTCCTCTAGCCCCACAGTGAAATAGGGTGCAGGCCAGGCAGCAGGCTGTTAGCCAACCTGCCAGCTTAGTGGAGTCTGCCAATAGCATAGTCAGTGTAGTCAGCTCAGCCATACCCATTGAGACTGTGTCTGTGCCTCGACCTAGGTTGGGCAAAACTAAACATGGCGGTGTTCACCCTAGCAATCTTATTAGGATAAAGACCTCCTCCATTCCTGCCATTATTGAAAGAGATCGTGATACCTCACATCTCAAAATAGGGTTACTTAATGTTAGATCCCTCACTTCAAAGGCAGTCATAGTCAATGAACTAATCACTGATCATAATCTTGATGTGATTGGCCTGACTGAAACATGGCTTAAGCCTGATGAATTTGCTGTGTTAAATGAGGCCTCACCTCCTGGTTACACTAGTGACCATATTCCCCGTGCATCCCGCAAGGGCGGAGGTGTTGCTAACATTTACGATAGCAAATTTCAATTTACAAAAAAAAATATGGCGTTTTCATCTTTTGAGCTTCTAGTCATGAAATCTATGCAGTCTACTCAATCACTTTTTATAGCTACTGTTTACAGGCCTCCTGGGCCATATACAGCGTTCCTCTCTGAGTTTCCTGAATTCCTATCAGACCTTGTAGTCATAGCAGATCATATTCTAATTTTTGGTGATTTTAATATTCACATGGAGAAGTCCACAGACCCACTCCAAAAGTCTTTCGGAGCCATCATCGACTCAGTGGGTTTTGTCCAACATGTCTCTGGACCTACTCACTGCCACAGTCATACTCTGGACCTAGTTTTGTCCCATGGAATAAATGTTGTAGATCTTAATGTTTTTCCACAAAATCCTGGACTATCGGACCACCATTTTATTACGTTTGCAATCGCAACAAATAATCTGCTCAGACCCCAACCAAGGAGCATCAAAAGTCGTGCTATAAATTCTCAGACAACACAAAAATTCCTTGATGCCCTTCCAGACTCCTTCTGCCTACCCAAGGACGTCAGAGGACAAAAATCAGTTAACCACTTAACTGAGGAACTCAATTTAACCTTGCGCAATACCCTAGATGCAGTTGCACCCCTAAAAACGAAAAACATTTGTCATAAGAAACTAGCTCCCTGGTATACAGAAAATACCCGAGCTTTGAAGCAAGCTTCCAGGAAATTGGAACGGAAATGGCGCCACACCAAACTGGAAGTCTTCCGACTAGCTTGGAAAGACAGTACCGTGCAGTACCGAAGAGCCCTCACTGCTGCTCGATCATCCTACTTTTCCAACTTAATCGAGGAAAATAAGAATAATCCAAAATTTCTTTTTGATACTGTTGCAAAGCTAACTAAAAAGCAGCATTCCCCAAGAGAGGATGGCTTTCACTTCAGCAGTAATAAATTCATGAACTTCTTTGAGGAAAAGATCATGACCATTAGAAAGCAAATTACGGACTCCTCTTCGAATCTGCGTATTCCTCCAGGGCTTAGCTGTCCTGGATCTGCACAGCTCTGCGAGGGCCTGGGATCGGGAGAGACACTTAAGTGTTTTAGTACTATATCTCTTGACACAATGATGAAAATAATCATGGCCTCTAAACCTTCAAGCTGCATACTGGATCCTATTCCTACTAAACTGCTGAAGGAGCTGCTTCCTGTGCTTGGCCCTCCTATGTTGAACATAATAAACAGCTCTCTATCCACCGGATGTGTACCAAACTCACTAAAAGTGGCAGTGATAAAGCCTCTCTTGAAAAAGCCAAACCTTGACCCGGAAAATATAAAAAACTATCGGCCTATATCGAATCTTCCATTCCTCTCAAAAATTTTAGAAAAAGCTGTTGCGCAGCAACTCACTGCCTTTCTGAAGACAAACAATGTATACGAAATGCTTCAGTCTGGTTTTAGACCCCATCATAGCACTGAGACTGCACTTGTGAAGGTGGTAAATGACCTTTTAATGGCGTCAGACCGAGGCTCTGCATCTGTCCTCGTGCTACTAGACCTTAGTGCTGCCTTTGACACCATCGATCACCACATTCTTTTGGAGAGACTGGAAACCCAAATTGGTCTACACGGACAAGTTCTGGCCTGGTTTAGATCTTACCTGTCGGAAAGATATCAGTTTGTCTCTGTGAATGGTCTGTCCTCCGACAAATCAACTGTACATTTCGGTGTTCCTCAAGGTTCCGTTTTAGGACCACTATTGTTTTCACTATATATTTTACCTCTTGGGGATGTTATTCGAAAACATAATGTTAACTTTCACTGCTATGCGGATGACACACAGCTGTACATTTCAATGAAACATGGTGAAGCCCCAAAATTGCCCTCGCTAGAAGCCTGTGTTTCAGACATAAGGAAGTGGATGGCTGAAAACTTTTTACTTTTAAACTCGGACAAAACAGAGATGCTTGTTCTAGGTCCCAAGAAACAAAGAGATCTTCTGTTAAATCTGACAATTCATCTTGATGGTTGTAAAGTCGTCTCAAATAAAACTGTGAAGGACCTCGGCGTTACTCTTGACCCTGATCTCTCTTTTGACGAACATATCAAGACTGTTTCAAGGACAGCTTTTTTTCCATCTACGTAACATTGCAAAAATCAGAAATTTTCTGTCCAAAAATGATGCAGAAAAATTAATCCATGCATTTGTTACTTCTAGGTTAGACTACTGCAATGCTCTATTTTCCGGCTACCCGGATAAAGCACTAAATACACTTCAGTTAGTGCTAAATACGGCTGCTAGAATCCTGACTAGAACCAAGAAGTTTGATCATATTACTCCAGTGCTAGCTTCCCTACACTGGCTTCCTGTTAAGGCAAGGGCTGATTTCAAGGTTTTACTGTTAACCTATAAAGCGTTACATGGGCTTGCTCCTACCTATCTTTCCGAGTTGGTCCTGCCGTACATACCAATACGTACGCTACGGTCACAAGACGCAGGCCTCCTAATTGTCCCTAGAATTTCTAAGCAAACAGCGGGAGGCAGGGCTTTCTCCTATAGATCTCCATTTTTATGGAACAGTCTGCCTACCCATGTGAGAGACGCAGACTCGGTCTCAACCTTTAAGTCTTTACTGAAGACTTATCTCTTCAGTAGGTCATATGATTGAGTGTAGTCTGGCCCAGGAGTGTGAAGGTGAACGGAAAGGCTCTGGAGCAACGAACAGCCCTTGCTGTCTCTGCCAGGCCGGTTCCCCTCTCCACTGGGGTTCTCTGCCTCTAACCCTGTTGCAGGGGCTGAGTCACTGGCTTGCTGGTGCTCTTTCATGCCGTCCCTGGGAGGGGTGCGTCACTTGAGTGGGTTGAGTTACTGACGTGATCTTCCTGTCTGGGTTGGCGCCCCCCCCTTGGTTTGTGCTGTGGTGGAGACCTCTGTGGGCTATACTCGGCCTTGTCTCAGGATTGTAAGTTGGTGGTTGAGGATATCCCTCTAGTGGTGCGGGAGCTGTGCTTTGGCAGAGTGGGTGGGGTTATATCCTTCCTGTTTGGCCCTGTCCGGGGGTTTCTTCGGATGGGGCCACAGTGTCTCCGGACCGCTCCTGTCTCAGCCTCCAGTATTTATGCTGCAGTAGTTTATGTGTCGGGGGGCTGGGGTTAGTTGGTTATACCTGGAGTACTTCTCCTGTCTTATCCAGTGTCCTGTGTGAATTTAAGTATGCTCTCTCTAATTCTCTCGTTCTCTCTTTCTCTCTGAGAACCTGAGCCCTAGGACCATACGTCAGGACTACCGGGCATGATGACACCTTGCTGTCCCCAGTCCGCCTGGCCTTGCTGCTATTCCAGTTTCAACTGTTCTGCCTGCGGTTACGAAACCCCTACCTGTCCCAGACCTGCTGTTTTCAACTCTTAATGATCGGCTATGAAAAGCCAACTGAGAGACCTGAGCCCTAGGACCATACGTCGGGACTACCGGCCGTGGTGACTCCTTGCTGTCCCCAGTCCGCCTGGCCTTGCTGCTATTCCAGTTTCAACTGTTCTGCCTGCGGTTATGGAACCCCTACCTGTCCCAGACCTGCTGTTTTCAACTCTTAATGATCGGCTATGAAAAGCCAACTGAGATTTATTCCTGATTATTATTTGATCATGCTTGTCACTTATGAACATTTTTGAACATCTTGGCATGGTTCTGTTATAATCTTCACCCGGCACAGCCAGAAGAGGACTGGCCACCCCTCATAGCCTGGTTCCTCTCTAGGTTTCTTCCTAGGTTTTCGCCTTTCTAGGGAGTTTTTCCTAGCCACCGTGCTTCTACACCTGCATTACTAGCTGTTTGGGGTTTTAGGCTGGGTTTCTGTACAGCACTTCGAGATATTAGCTGATGTAAGAAGGGCTATATAAAATAAAATTGATTGATTGATTGAACATCTTGTTTTTTAGTATATTGTATTATACTGAAACATGTATCTTGTATTTGTAAGTGTCCATTTTTCATAAACCCTATTTGAATAAAATGAATCAAGTCTGGTAAAACTTTTGCCATTCTTTAGGAGTTTTGTTATTATTGTTATTATTTTTATTGTCGCAATTTATTAAATGTATTGGTCTGTAATCTGCATGGGACTCCAGATATTCCTGGTTTTAATATAACTCAGATAACCGTTTGATACACGGAACTAGGAAGCACTGAATTTAGTGACGTGTGTTGTTGTCGTCATTTGAGTAAATAGGGGAACCATTTTGTCCCAGAAGTTACAAAAAAAATCTATGGGAAAGACGTGCATACCTGGTGCTTTTCTCTGCGGGAAGGTTTTAACAGAATATAATATGATATTATATTATTTTTATATCACAAAATAGAACGTGATCGACCACACACTCCCGCACAGTAGGTGGCGGCATGAACAATCAATGTGCGCAGGCAATCAAACCAAAGAAGAAGAATCGTGGGAAGTTTTAAAAAAATGGCGGATGAAGTTGAACAGGTTGGCGTTAGCTAAACGTTTTGATGAAGGTTTCATGGGCAATCTTTCTGTGCAAAACATAAGAGCGGGACATACCATGAGCATACCATGAGTTCTTCAATACCGGTCCTGGAGGGCCGAAACACCTCTGTTTTTCATCCTCTCCTTCTAATCAGGGGCTAATTCAGACCTGGGACACCAGGTGAGTGCAATTAACTACCAGGTAGAAATAAAAAACAGAAGTGTTTCGGCCCTCCAGGACCGGAATTGAAGAACCCTGCCCTAGAACAAGGAATTGTTGTTCTTTTTTGTCAAGGCTCTCTAAACCAAGTTGAAGTTACTGTCAAATCTTCTGTTTTCTGGAGATTCTGCATTGTGTAAATACATGTTTTGTCTTGATAGTTGTAATGTACTGGTGATCCTCTTAACCAATATTTCTGGACCCCTTGAAGAGGTGCTCAGACAGCTCTGGGAATGTAACACAAATGCTGAAAGAAGGGGTCAGGATGGCAACTTAATTCCTATATGTGTTTTTCTGTTTTCCAGTCAACAAAGAGGAACATCCCCATGCTGTTTGTCAGAGGTGACGGTGTGGTCCTGTTAGCTCCTCCACTCAGGGTGGGCTAGCAGCTCATGGTATGTCCCGCTCTTATGTTCATGGATCCTGAAGGAGAGAAAAGGACTTGTTTTTGTTGACAAATTGCCGATGCAGAGACTTATTTAGTCGTTAAATGTTGCTCATTTTTAGTGACCAATGGTTGAAAGTTTTATTTGGCCTGGTATTTTAGTTGGATCGCTGGGGGAATTGTTTTAAGGCGTTGACATTCCCCAATACAGTAAAGGAAATCAACCACAGGAGGGTTGGTGCCTCCTTAATTAGGGAGAATGGGCTCGTGGTAATGACTGGAGCGGAATTGGTGGAATGGCATCAAACAAGGACTGCCTGTTCCATGATCTCGCCATCACGGTTGACAACTCCGTTGTGTCCTCCTCCCAGAGTGCGAAGAGCCTTGGCGTGACCCTGGACAACACCCTGTCGTTCTCCGCTAACATCAAGGCGGTGACCCGATCCTGTAGGTTCATGCTCTACAACATTCGGAGAGTACGACCCTGCCTTACACAGGAAGCGGCACAGGTCCTAATCCAGGCACTTGTCATCTCCCGTCTGGATTACTGCAACTCGCTGTTGGCTGGGCTCCCTGCCTGTGCCATTAAACCCCTACAACTCATCCAGAATGCTGCAGCCCGTCTGGTGTTCAACCTTCCCAAGTTCTCTCACGTCACCCCACTCCTCCGCACACTCCACTGGCTTCCAGTTGAAGCTCGCATCTGTTACAAGACCATGGTGCTTGCCTACGGAGCTGTGAGGGGAACGGTACCTCCGTACCTTCAGGCTCTGATCAGTCCCTACACCCAAACGAGGGCATTGCGTTCATCCACCTCTGGCCTGCTGGCTCCCCTACCTCTGCGGAAGCATAGTTCCCGCTCAGCCCAGTCAAAACTGTTCGCTGCTCTGGCACCCCAATGGTGGAACAAGCTCCCTCACGACGCCAGGACAGCGGAGTCACTCACCACCTTCCGGAGACATTTGAAACCCCACCTCTTTAAGGAATACCTGGGATAGGATAAAGTAATCCTTCTAACCCCCCTTACCCCAACCCACCCCCCCCCCCCCCCCCAAAAAAAAAAAACATTGTAAAGTGGTTATCCCACTGGCTATAAGGTGAATGCACCAATTTGTAAGTCGCTAAATGACGTAAATGTAAATGTCTCCAGGTGTTTGATGCCATTCCATGAACTCCATTCCAGCCATTATTATGAGCCGTCCTCCCTCAAGCCTCCTGTGAAATCAACCCAGATGATGGTTTCATTGAGCATTTAAATTGTTTCAAGTAACACAACCAGGATAATTTCACAAGCACCTCTGTACTACATTCTTCCACCTGTATTGTACAATAACTCGACCTGCGTTTCTGTCTCAGTTGTTTGTCTTTTATATTTTTGTAATGAACATGTGAACTATGCTAAGACAAGAATCATGTCCTCAGCTGTAACTAACAATGCCTCAGTACTCATTTTATTGTTTGATGCTCACTTGAATAAAAAAAGCTAAATCTTGTTAATAAAAGTGAGACTTGGGTATTACATGAAGTTTGGCATGAGTCATGCATTTTTTCTAATGAGCAAACCCGTTTAAAAAATAAATTACACCAACACCCAAATCTAACTGCAATTATATGTATTTTTACCAACAAACAACCAATATGACTGACCTTGTAAAACCATTCAAAAAGCGTTTTGTCTGACTGAATTGATGAAAGAATGTTCATGACGGCAACTAAAGAGTAGTGAATAAAATGAAAAGCCATTCCTTTTCAATCCACAAGGGGAGTGAATGAGTGCACACTTTGGGAAGACGAGGGCCTTTTCTTTATTACATTTGCTCATCTCCTGCGTCCTTTCTCGCCTCCTTTTGGAAAAGGGGGAGAGGGAACGTGGACGTTTATATGAAAATACTCTCGTCCACTCGCACGTCATCAGGAAAATGACGTTTACAGTAGTGGATCCTAAAATAAGTGTGAAGTGATCAAAACAAATGAAAATATTTGTGCAATAATTTTTTTTAGAGATCAAATGTTAAGTAGCATATCATTTTTAAATGTGTGCATGCTTTTCTCCGACAAAAACAAAAGCTGATTTCAAAGGAGGTGTGGCAGATTTGAAAAATCTTCTGCGAAGGACTCCGATAGGATACCCATGACTATCCTCGATGAAAGGTGGCTATCAAGGAGGGGAGGACACTTCCGTTCGCCTACTAACGAATTGACATATCCTCGACCACTTATCGGTTTCGTTTTTACCAAATGAGAAGGCCAAGGAGAGAATCTGAACCCTTTCTGTCCTGTGGTCCTCTGTAGCTCAATTGGTAGAGCATGGCGCTTGTAACGCCAGGGTAGTGGGTTCGATCCCCGGGACCACCCATACGTAAAAATGTATGCACGCATGACTGTAAGTCGCTTTGGATAAAAGCGTCTGCTAAATGGCATATTATTATTATTACTGTAGCATTACCGCCAGTAGATGGCAGTGTTAACACGTCCTCTACACTTCTACCGTCTTACACTAGCCACACAACCTCTGGAATTTTCCATTGCTGGGGTGGAGGAGGATGGCAAGACTGTAAGGATGCACAGACTGTGTTTTTGACGTAAAATCCACTCGATTCAATTTTCTTATGTTCAGAACATTTATCATTTTATTTTATTTTAGGTTCATCATGGCTTTTTTTTTTTGCAAGATGTAGGACTACTACTTGCCTGATCAATCAATTTGATTTGACACTTAATTCCAATGATTTGAAGTGTGTCTGTATGGATACAACGCCAACAAACTGCAGTGATGGTGTCAAGACCAGGGGTCTTCCAGAGTAGGAAGCCCCGCCCCCGTTCATGTATATATATTAATTGTGATCTAAAAGGCTAAACTTATCCTAGATCAGCACTCCTACTCTGAGACCCAGACTCAGTATCCAACCGTCTATAAGGATTCCCAGAATTCCCACAGCAGGCCGGGCCACCACTGATTAGTAGCGTAGAGGAGCGATGTGTCAGTAAATAGACGCTGCAAGATATTTGTGTTCCCTCCCTGACAGGCAGTTTGTTCCTGAGAGAATAGAAAAGTGACTTATTCTCCAGCCAGGGGAACCAAGGCTCCGTCCCAAATGGCACCCTATTCCCTATTAAAGCGCACTACTTTTTGACCAGAGCCCCGTGAGTGCCATTTGGGATGCGTACCCCAAGTCGTCTTCTTCCCACAGACTAATAGTAACCCTTTGACAGCAGTTTATCACCAAATATAGCGGAGATTGGGCCGGGGCCAGGGTTGATACAGGCATGTGAACCTCGCTGGGTGAAACCCTAAGAAAGCATGTCTTTTCATGCTTTTTCAGTTTGGAAAGAGCGTTGTGTCTCAGTGCCACCAGCCACCACACTACACTCACTCCACTGTCTTCTTGTGGAAAGACAACATTAGCTTTGTGTTTGTCCCAAATGGCACCCCATTCCCTACATAGTGCACTACTTTTTGACCAGAGTCCTATGGGTCCTGGACAAAAGTAGTGCACTATATAGAAAATAAGGTGCCATTTGGGATGCATTAGTCTGCTATAATGACCTCAGAATTCACTGGTACTATGTCTTTGTTATTATGCATAAACTCTGTCTGTCTGTCTGTCTGTCTGTCTGTCTGTCTGTCTGTCTGTCTGTCTGTCTGTCTGTCTGTCTGTCTGTCTGTCTGTCTGTCTGTCTGTCTGTCTGTCTGTCTGTCTGTCTGTCTGTCTGTCTGTCTGTCTGTCTGTCTGTCTGTCTGTCTGTCTGTCTCTCTCTCTCTCTCTCTCTCTCTCTCTGTCTGTCTGTCTGTCACTCTGTCTGTCACTCTGTCTGTCTGTCTCTCTGTCTGTCTGTCTGTCTGTCTGTCTGTCTGTCTGTCTGTCTGTCTGTCTGTCTGTCTGTCTGTCTGTCTGTCTGTCTGTCTGTCTCTCTCTCTCGCTCTGTCTGTCTGTCTCTCGCTCTGTCTCTCTCTCTCTGTCTGTCTCTCTCTCTGTCTGTCTCTCTCTCTCAATTAAATTACATTTCAATGTAAGTGCTTTATTGGCATGGGAAACGTATGTTAACATTGCCAAAGCAAGTGATGTAGATAGTAAACAAAAGTGAAATAAACAATAAATATTAACAGTAAACATTACACTCAGAAGTTCCAAAAGAAGAAAGACATTTAAAATGTAATATTATGTCTATTTACAGTGTTGTAACGATGTGCAAATAGTTAAAGTACAAAAGGGAAAATAAATAAACATAAATATAGGTTGTATTTACAATGGTGTTTGTTCTTCACTGGTTGGCCTTTTCTTGTGGCAACAGGTCACAAATCGTGCTGCTATGATGGTACATTGTGGTATTTCACCCAGTAGATAAGGGAGTTCATCAAAATTGGGTTTGTTTTTGAATTCTTTGTGGATCTCTGTAATCTGAAGGAATGTGTCTCTAATTTGGCAGGAGGTTAGGAAGTGCAGCTTAGTTTCCACCTCATTTTGTGGGCAGTGTGCACGTAGCCTGTCTTCTCTTGAGAGCCAGGTCTGCCTACTATGCTCACTGAGTCTGTACATAGTCAAAGCTTTCCTTAAGTTTGGGTCAGTCACAGTGGTCAGGTATTCTGCCACTGTGTACTCTCTGTTTAGGGCCAAATAGCATTATAGTTTGCTCTGTTTTTTTTGTTAATTCTTTCCACTGTGTCAAGTAATTATCTTTTAGTTTTCTCATGATTTGGTTGGATCTAATTGTGTTGTTGTCCTGTGGCTCTGTGGGCTCTGTTTGTGTTTGTGAACAGAGCCCCAGCACCAGCTTACTTAGGGGACTCTTCTCCAAGTTCATCTCTCTGTAGGTGATGGCTTTGTTATGGAAGGTTTGGGAATCGCTTCCTTTTAAGTGGTTATAGAATTTAACGGCTCTTTTCTGGATTTTGATAATTAGCGTGTATCGGCCTAATTTTGCTCTGCATGCATTATTTGGTGTTTTTCGTTGTACACTGAGGATATTTTTGCAGAATTTTGCATGCGGAGTCTCAATTTGGTGTTTGTCCCATTTTGTGAATTCTTGGTTGGTGAGCGGACCCCAGACCTCACAACCATAAAGGGCAATAAGGTTCTATAACCGATTCAAGTATTTTTAGCCAGATCCTAATTGGTATGTCATATTTTATGTTCCTTTTGATGGCATAGAAGGCCCTTCTTGCCTTGTCTCTCAGATCGTTCACAGTTTTGTGGAAGTTACCTGGGGTGCTGATGTTTAGGCCGAGGTATGTATTGTTATTTGTGTGCTCTAGGGCAACGGTGTCTAGATGGAATTTGTATTTGTGGTCCTGGCAACTGGACCTTTTTTGGAACACCATTATTTTTGTCTTACTGAGATTTACTGTCAGGGCCCAGGTCTGACAGAATCTGTGCAGAAGATCTAGGTGCTGCTGTAGGCCTCCTTGGTTGGGGACAGAAGCACCAGATCATCTGCAAACATTAGACATTTTACTTCAGATTCTAGTAGGGTGAGGCCGGGTGCTGCAGACTGTTCTAGTGCCCTCGCCAATTCATTGATATATATGTTGAAGAGGGTGGGGCTTAAACTGCATCCCTGTCTCACCCCACGGCCCTGTGGAAAGAAATGTGTGTGTTTTTTGCCAATTTTAACCGCACACTTGTTGTTTGTGTACATGGATTTTATAATGTCGTATGTTTTTCCCCCAACCCCACTTTCCATCAATTTGTAGAGCAGACCCTCGTGCCAAATTGAGTCAAAAGCTTTTTTGAAATCAACAAAGCATAAGAAGACGTTGCCTCTGTTTTGGTTTGTTTGTTTGTCAATTAGGGTGTGCAGGGTGAATACGTGGTCTGTCGTATGGTAATTTGGTAAAAAGCCAATTTGACATTTGCTCAGTACATTGTTTTCACTGAGGAAATGAACTAGTCTGCTGTTAATGATAATGCAGAGGATTTTCCCAAGGTTGCTGTTGACACATATCCCACGGTAGTTATTGGGGTAAAATTTTCTCCACTTTTGTTGATTGGGGTGATCAGTCATTGGTTCCAAATATTGGGGAAGATGCCAGAGCTAAGGATGATGTTAAAGAGTTTAAGTATAGCCAATTGGAATTTGTGGTCTGTATATTTTATCATTTAATTGAGGATACCATCAACACCACAGGCCTTTTTGGGTTGGAGGGTTTGTATTTTGTCCTGTAGTTCATTCAATGTAATTGGAGAATCCAGTGGGTTCTGGTAGTCTTTAATAGTTCATTCTAAGATTTGCATTTGAAAATGTATATTTTTTGCAGTTTTTTCTTTGTTATAGGGCCAAAAAGATTAGAGAAGTGGTTTATCCATACATCTCCATTTTGGATAGATAACTCTTTGTGTTGTTGTTTGTTTAGTGTTTTCCAATTTTTCCCAGAAGTGGTTAGAGTCTATGGATTCTTCAATTACATTGATCTGATTTCTGACATGCTGTTCCTTCTTTTTCCGTAGTGTATTTCTGTATTGTTTTAGTGATTCACCATAGTGAAGGCATAGGCTCAGGTTTTCTGGGTCTCTATGATTTTGGTTGGATAGATTTCTCTATTTCTTTCTTAGGTTTTTGCATTCTTCATCAAACCATTTGTCATTGTTGTTACTTTTCTTTGGTTTTCTGTTAGAGATTTTTAGATTTGATAGGGAAGCTGAGAGGTCAAATATACTGTTTAGGTTTTCTACTGCCAAGTTTACACCTTCACTATTACAGTGGAATGTTTTGTCCAGGATGATGTCTAAAAGGGATTGAATTTGATGTTGCCTAATTGCTTTTTGGTGGGTTTCGACACTACTTTCCTTCCATCTATAGCATTTCTTAATATTATTCAGTTCCTTTGGCTTTGATGCCTCATGATTGAGTATTGCTCTGTTCAAGTAGACTGTGATTGTGCTGTGGGCTGACTGTGAACGCTCTGAGAGACTCTGGGTTGAGGTGATAAAGTGATAAAGTAGTCTACAGTATTACTGCCAAGAGATGAGTTATGGGTCTCTCTCTCTCTCTCTCTCTCTCTCTCTCTCTCTCTCTCTCTCTCTCTCTCTCTCTCTCTCTCTCTCTCTCTCTCTCTCTCTCTCTCTCTCTCTCTCTCTCTCTCTCTGTCTCTCTCTCTCTCTCTGTCTCTCTCTCTCTCTCTCTCTCTCTCTCTCTCTCTCTCCCTCTCTGTGTCTGTCTCTCTCTGTGTCTCTCTCTCTCTTTCTCTCTCTCTCTCTGTGTCTGTCTCTCTCTTTTTGTGTCTGTCTGTCTCTCTCTCTCTCTTTCTCTCTCTCTCTCTGTGTCTGTCTCTCTCTTTTTGTGTCTGTCTGTCTCTCTCTCTCTCTCTCTCTCTCTCTCTCTCTCTCTCCTCTCTCTCTCTCTCTCTCTCTCTCTCTCTCTCTCTCTCCTCCTCTCTCTATCTCCTCTCTCTCTCTCTCTCTCTCTCTCTGTGTCTGTGTCTGTCTGTATTGTAGTTGATAGCGCCTCTCTGGGTGTGTCACTTCATATTGCAAATATGTTGTTAAGCCTGGCAGATTAAATAACCACAGAGAGTGAGATGGCAGCTGCCGGAGAAAGGGCCATGTGAGCAGTGATGCCAATTCACCCTACAAAACGTAAAATGTTCAACAACCACAGTAATGGCCTTAGGTGTCTGGGAATTTACTAGACGTAGTTAAAATGTCTGATTTATAGATGTGTTACGTCCTTGTCTGCATTCCAAATGGCACCCTGTACTCTATGTCGCACTGCCTTTGACCAGGTCCCAGGGACTGACTCATATCCGTATACCAGATCTGGAACAGTAGTGCACTACAGCGCATTCAGAAAGTATTCAGACCCCTTCCCTTTTTCCACATTGGATTAAATGGATTAAATCCTTTTTTCCCTCATCAATCTACACACAATACCCAATAATGACAAAGCGAAAACAGGGTTTTATAAATAAATAAATAAAAAATTTTTTACATAAGTATTCAGACCCTTTGCTATGAAACTCGAAATTGAGCTTTCTACAAATTGATTGGAGTCCACCTATGGTAAATTAAATTGATTAGACATGATTTGGAAAGGCACACACCTGTCTATATAAGGTCCCACAGTTGACAGTGCATGTCAGAGCAAAAACCAAGCCATGAGGATGAAGGAATTGTCCGTAGAGCTCCGAGACAGGATTGTGTCGAGGCACAGATCTAGGGAAGGGTACCAAAAAATGTCTGCAGCATTGAAGGTCTCCAAGAGCACAGTGGCCTCCATCATTCTTAAATGGAAGAAGTTTGGAACCACCAAGACTCTTCCTAGAGCTGGCCACCCGGCCAAACTGAGCAATCGGGAAAGAAGGGCCTTGGTCAGGGAGGTGACCAAGAACCCGATGATCACTCTGACAGAGGTTCGGTGTTCCTCTGTGGAGATGGGAGAACCTTTCAGAAGGACAACCATCTCTGCAGCACTCCACCAATCAGGCCTTTTTGGTAGAGTGGTCAGACTGAAGCCACTCCTCAGTAAAAGACACATGACAGCCCGCTTGGAGTTTGCCAAAAGGCACCTAAGGGACTCAGACCATGAGAAACAAGATTGAAGTCTTTGGCCTGAATGCCAAGCGTCACGTCTGAAAGAAACCTGGCACCATCCTGACGGTGAAGCATGGTGGTGGCAGCATCATGCTGTGGGGATGTTTTTAAGTGTCAGGGACTGGGAGACTAGTCAGGATTGAGGCAAAGATGAACAGAGAAAAGTACAGAGAGATCCTTGATGAAAACCTGCTCCAGAGCGCTCAGGACCTCAGACTTTACAAGCATTTCGCTACACCCGCAATAACATATGTTAAATATGTATGTGACCAATAACATTTGATTTGATTTGGTGTGAAGGTTCACCTTCCAGTAGGACAATGACCCTAAGCACACAGCCAAGACAACGCAGGAGAGGCTTTGGGACAAGTCTCTGAATGTCATTGAGTCGCCCAGCCAGAGCCCGGACTTGAACCCGATCAAACATCTCTGGAGAGACCTGAAAATAGCTGTGCAGCGAATCTCCCCATCCAACCTGACAGAACTTGAGAGGATCTGCAGAGAAGCAGATCCCCAAATAGAGGTGTGCCAAGCTTGTAGCGTCATACCCAAGAAGACTGGATGCTGTAATCGATGCCAAATGTGCTTCAACAAAGTACTGAGTAAATGGTCTGAATACTTATGTAAATGTTATATTTTCTAAAATATAAAAACCTATTTTCGTTTTGTCATTATGGGGTATTGTGTGTAGATTGATGAGGGGGAAAAAAAACAATGTAATACATTTTAGAATAAGGCTGTAACGTAACAAAATGTGGACAAAGTCAAGGGGTCTGAATACTTTCCGAAGGCACTGTATATAGGAAATCGGGTGCATTTGGAATGCAGCCCCGGGCTTTGTTGTTTTTATGTTTTCAGTCTGATATTTTGAAAGGTTAACCCCTTGCTGCCACCGTGGTACTGTACAATAGGGTCCAATACTCCCGAGTGGCGCAGCGGTCTAAGGCACTGCATCTCAGTGCTTGAGGCGTCACTACAGACCCCCTGGTTCGATCCCATAGGGCGACGCACAATTGGCCCAGTGTCGTCCGGGTTTGGCAGGTGTAGGCCGTCATTGTAAATAAGAATTTGTTCTTAACTGACTTGCCTAGTTAAATAAAGGTAAAATAAAATAAAAAATACGATACAATATGGTACAGTAGCTACCATAAGGTACAATACGGTACAAACTCAGTTTTTCACAATTCCTAACTTTTAATCCTAGTTTAAATTCCCAGTTTTAGGTCAGTTAGGGTCACCACTTTATTTTAAGAATGTGAAATGTCAGAATAATAGTAGAGAGAATGATTTATTTAAGCTTTTATGTCTTTCATCACATTCCCAGTGGGTCAGAAGTTTACATACACTCAATTAGTATTTGGTAGCATTGCCTTTAAATCGTTTAACTTGGGTATAATGTTTCGGGTAGCCTTCCACAAGCTTCCCAAAATAAGTTGGATGAATTTTGG
>NC_139999.1:5868992-5871492 GCF_964263955.1 Coregonus lavaretus | reverse complement strand
AGAACAATATAGTGAAGGAATGGAAGAAGGAAAACAAGAGGCAGTCTGGTTGTGTTTGTGGTCTATGTCGTGTGGTTGAATAATATGCAAGTATGGCCTGACCAGCTTCTTGCACAACAACAATTTGGTCTATTCCAAAAAGTCTAGGCCTAATGGTGGATATTTAAGATAATACCCAGAAGGAATTTACTACGAACTATTATCCCGACAGATTATCACTGACATAAACTGCCAACACAAAATCTCAATGCTGTCTATGCCAGCATACTTTATGTTAATTGTGTCCCCAGATATATTGCACATAGTTTTGTAGTTATCCACTACCACACTTTCCTGGCAAGCTGGTATAAACCATTCTCTTACCTCACCACAATGTCAATGAGCACTGGCAGATTTATTGTCAAAACATCCATTTATGTGAGATTGCATCCCACATATAACTTCGTAAACCTGCTTCTAATCATTTTTCACATACTGTATCTGGTACATTTGGGATTTTAATGTTGTGTTGGTCAAATGTAGCATACTGTCGGTGGTCAAAAAACCAATGTAGCGTGCTGTTGGTTGTCACTGCTGGTCATAACCAGTACCCCTAAACAGGCCAGTCCAGTACCGTTGGGTTCGGTTTGGCTCAGCTCAGCTGTGTGATAAGGTTTAGGCGTTTCTCCTTATTGAGCTGGAGGGGAACAGTGACTCGTGAGCAGCCTTCTGAAAAAATGTGCCTTCTATAAGTGCACTTCCAGACCCCATGGTGCCCTCTGAAAAGGTTATGACCGTCTGTGTGTGTAGTCCACGTTACATTTACATTTTAGTCATTTAGCAGACGCTCTTATCCAGAGAGACTTACAGTTAGCGAGTGCATACATTTTTCATACCGGCCCCCCCGTGGGAATCGAACCCACAACCCTGGCGTTGCAAGCGCCGTGCTCTACCAACTGCGCTACAGGAGGACTACGTGACCAATTCTCGTTGTTGTCAATGTGCTGTGGGAATTTTATTTATTTATTTTGCGCCCAGTCATGTATGGTTGTAATAAAAAAAATTAAAACAATGTTTGCGTCAGGCCGAGAAGGGCATCGCTATAGGCTAATGTCCCTCTCATGGTATAGCTTATGACTTATAGCAGCAGTGTTGGAGCAGGAGGCCGATGGAGGTGGGCCCTGAGGCCATTCATGTGGCCCCGTGTAGCTCAGTTGGTAGAGCGTGGTGCTTGCAACGCCAGGGTTGTGGGTTCGTTTCCCCACGGGGGGGGGGGCAGTATGAAAAAATGTATGCACTCACTAACTGTAAGTCGCTCTGGATAAGAGCGTCTGCTAAATGACTAAAATGTGTTGGCTGCTGATTCATGCTCAGTTGACATGTTGTTTATTTATACTTATGCTGTGTTTGTATTCTATTTTATTAAGCTTATTTTTTTCTTATTTTCGTTTTCGAGTGGGAACCTGCAAGTAAGCATTTCATTGGACTGTACTCCATGTGTATCCTGTGCATATGACAAATAAACTTGACCTTTGCACTCTGTTTAGATTAACAACGTTAGAAGCCGTTCAGTCTTTTTTTGTGTTGTGTAGGGAACGTTCAGGTATTTATGCTTTACGTTATTATATTAGTGTATACCAGATAGCCACCAGACCTTGGTTCAAATACTATTTGAAATCTAGTGATAGGGCTTACCCAATAAATTACTTTTTAAAAAATCACAAATTCATGGTAAAAAGGTTGGAGCACTCAAAGAAAAGCAGGGATATCTTCTTAGTTCAGGCTTTATTCCATGAGCGGATGCACGTTTTGACGTCACATGACGTCTACCTCAGAGTGTTTTGAGCATTCGAATACTTTCAGTGTTTGCTTTGATTTCAGATAGTCTTTAAACCCAGGTAGTTCTGCTGGACACCTGGGACTTCTTCCCTGGTCTGGTCCGGCCCGGTCTGGCCTGGTCGGGTCCGGCCCAGCCCAGTCTGGTCCTTTCCTGCATAACTTCCAGAACCACAGCTGCTCGTTTAGAAGATCATAGTGACTGATTACGGAAGCTGTGTGTGTGTGTTACGGTGCTGGTTAAAGAAGCTTTGGCTTTGGCAAACAGTACAGGACTACACTACACGGTTAACATTGGATGTACACTACCAGTCAAAAGTTTGGACACACCTAGTTTTTCTTTATTTTGTACTATTTTCTACATTGTAGAGTAATAGTGAAGACATCAAAACTAGTATGAAAAATGTATGCACTCACCTAATTGTAAGTCGCTCTGGATAAGAGCGTCTGCTAAATGACTAAAATGTAAAATGTAAAATGACTTTTGACTGGTACTGTATGTGTCAGAGATCAAATGTGACTCAATTCACCCATGCTCGCACAAAGCAACCATGTTTCAAAACATAGCTGACAAAAGGGTTACGGTTCTGGTTAGAAACAGTTTCAAACCCTGCATCTAAATAACAAAGCTTTCCCAATCCTCTCTCTTCAGAGGGCTGTCAGTCAGTCATCATAGCGCTGGCGG
>NC_139999.1:5846492-5863992 GCF_964263955.1 Coregonus lavaretus | reverse complement strand
CTCTCATACCCCTCCCTCTCATACCCCTCACTCTCATACCCCTCCCTCTCATACCCCCCCTCCCATACCCCTCCCTCTCATACCCCTCCCTCCCATACCCCTCCCTCTCATAACCCTCCCTCTCATACCCCTCCCTCTCATACCCCTCCCTCTCATACCCTTCCCTCCCATACCCCTCCCTCCCATACCCCTCCCTCTCATACCCCTCCCTCCCATAACCCTCCCTCTCATACTCCCATCTCATACCCCTCCCTCTCATAACCCTCCCTCTCATACCCCTCCCTCTCATACCCCAACCTCTCATAACCCTCCCTCTCATACCCCTCCCTCTCATACCCCTCCCCCTCATACCCCTCCCTCTCATACCCCTCCCTCTCATACCCCTCCCTCTCATACCCCTCCCTCCCATACCCCTCCCTCTCATAACCCTCCCTCTCATACCCCTCCCTCTCATACCCCAACCTCTCATAACCCTCCCTCTAATACCCCTCCCTCTTATACCCCTCCCTCTCATAACCCTCCCTCTCATACCCCTCCCTCTCATACCCCAACCTCTCATAACCCTCCCTCTCATACCCCTCCCTCTTATACCCCTCCCTCTCATACCCCTCCCTCTCATACCCCTCCCTCTCATACCCCTCCCTCTCATACCCCTCCCTCTCATACCCCTCCCTCTTATACCCCTCCCTCTCATACCCCTCCCTCTCATACCCCCCTCATACCCCTCCCCCTCATACCCCTCCCTCTCATACCCCTCCCTCCCATAACCCTCCCTCTCATACCCCTCCCTCTCATACCCCAACCTCTCATACCCCTCCCTCTCATACCCCTCCCTCCCATACCCCTCCCTCTCATACCCCTCCCTCCCATACCCCTCCCTCTCATACCCCTCCCTCTCATACCCCTCCCTCTCATACCCCTCCCTCCCATACCCCTCGCTCTCATACCCCTCCCTCTCATACCCCTCCCTCTCATACCCTCCCTCTCATAATAATACCCCTCCCTCTCATACCCTCCCATACCCCTCCCTCTCATACCCCTCCCTCTCATTCCCCTCCCTCTCATACCCCTCCCTCTCATACCCCTCCCTCTCATACCCCTCCCTCCCATACCCCTCCCTCTCATACCCCTCCCTCTCATACCCCTCCCTCTCATACCCCTCCATCCCATACCCCTCCCTCTCATACCCCTCCCTCTCATACCCCTCCCTCCCATACCCCTCCCTCCCATACCCCTCCCTCTCATACCCCTCCCTCCCATACCCCTCCCTCCCATACCCCTCCCTCCCATACCCCTCCCTCTCATACCCCTCCCTCCCATAACCCTCCCTCTCATACCCCTCCCTCTCATACCCCAACCTCTCATACCCCTCCCTCTCATACCCCCCTCATACCCCTCCCTCTCATACCCCTCCCTCTCATACCCTCCCTCTCATACCCCTCCCTCTCATACCCCTCCCTCTCATACCCCAACCTCTCATACCCCTCCCTCTCATACCCCCCTCATACCCCTCCCTCTCATACCCCTCCCTCCCATACCCCTCCCTCTCATACCCTCCCTCTCATACCCCTCCCTCTCATACCCCTCCCTCCCATACCCCTCCCTCTCATACCCTCCCTCTCATACCCCTCCCTCTCATACCCCTCCCTCTCATACCCCTCCCTCTCATACCCCTCCCTCTCATACCCCTCCCTCTCATACCCCTCCCTCCCATACCCCTCCCTCTTATACCCTCACTCTCATACCCCTCCCTCTCATACCCCTCCCTCTCATACCCCTCCCTCTCATACCCCTCCCTCTCATACCCCTCCCTCTCATACCCCAACCTCTCATACCCCTCCCTCTCATACCCCTCCCTCCCATACCCCTCCCTCCCATACCCCTCCCTCTCATACCCCTCCCTCTCATACCCCTCCCTCTCATACCCCTCCCTCTCATACCCCTCCTTCTCATACCCCTCCCCCTCATAACCCTCCCCCTCATACCCCTCCCTCTCATACCCCTCCCTCCCATACCCTCCCATACCCCTCCCTCTCATACCCCTCCCTCTCATACCCCTCCCTCTCATACCCCTCCCTCTCATACCCCTCCCTCTCATACCCCTCCCTCTCATACCCTCCCATACCCCTCCCTCTCATACCCCTCCCTCTCATACCCCTCCTCCGAGGTTGGGGCTGCCTGTGTCTGGAGTTAAAGTGCAGGGCCCAGATTCACAAAACCTTTTTAAGAAGACATGTCTTCTTAACTGCCATTTATTCCTTAACTACAGACTTATGAAGAAAGTTAAGCAAAGTTGCTATTCCGCAAAAAAGGTTCTTGGAAATTTTCTTGCGCAGTTTCTTATGTTTCACCTTAAGCAAGAAGTTAAGAAGAAATTCGATTCTTGAAAATAAAGTTCTTGGAAATGTTCTTAATTCCAAGCTGGCTAAACCCTTGTATTCGTTTCTGTGTCTTTTACTTTAGGTTTTGTGCAACCAGCTTCAAACCGCTGAAAATACAATATTTCTGGTTATGGAAAATATATTTCACAGTGGCTTAGATGGTACAAGTACTCTCTACACTACACTTGCTTGTTTTGTCACATAAACTGAAATTAGGCAAACTATTAGAATTTTTGCAACCAGGAAATGGCGGAGCGATTTCTGCGTGGTGCATCTTTAAGTGCCAAATAAAGTAACAGGGTTGACCTGAAGATGTAATCTTTAAATCAGCCATGAATCCGTGTAAAAATGTTCTAGCCTGTCTGTCTATGGGTAACAGGGTTGACGTGTTATGCTCGACCCGCTCAGTTTCCCAACACAAAACACCAGAAAATGGCCAAAAAGAGTAGAACCAGCTCAACTGCGTTTAAACTATGATTTTACTATTAGATGTTCAATGTTTCTTTAGATATATATATATTTTTTTCTAATGAATAGTTTTACCATATCAAAATGAGAAGTTCAGTTTACGTAACAGGGTTGACCTTAAAATGAGGGACAGTTTATTCTATTTTATTTGACCTTAAAATGAATCACTAAAATCACATTAAATAATAACCTCCAGAATTTGACTTTGTGAAAGCAACAAAATAATGAGGGCTTTACAATGATGGTGAAAATGTGGAGGAAATTTGGGGCTGAGTGGATTAAAATCTTCCTAGAAGGGCGATTCCACACCAGCGGAAGGGCCTAAAATGGGCACTTTCATCATGATAAAAAAATAAAATATGGTTTGGGATACAAATGTAAAAAGCATTTCAAACATCCTCCCTCCCAATGACGTTTCTATGTGAGAATTGGCAGAACAATCTGAGATACCCAAAAATATATTCCGCTCCCACTTGGGTGGAATCGCTCACAGGAGGCACAAAGAGAGACATGTCATAATGCATCATTTTGGCACTTTAGCAAGTCTTTATTCATATAAAAAAATCTGATTTTTTTAAAGAGACGCAAAAGAGAGGCATTTGGTGTAACGCCTTACTATACGCATAGACACAGGTTATGACATGATACACATAGACACAGGTTATGACATGGTACACATAGACACAGGTAATGACATGATACACATAGACACAGGTTATGACATGGTACACATAGACACAGGTTATGACATGGTACACATAGACACAGGTTATGACATGGTACACATAGACACAGGTTATGACATGATACACATAGAAACAGGTTATGACATGGTACACATAGACACAGGTTATGACATGGTACACATAGACACAGGTTATGACATGGTACACATAGACACAGGTTATGACATGCTCCTCATAGACACAGGTTATGACATGGTCCTCATAGACACAGGTAATGACATTGTACACATAGACACAGGTTATGACATGATACACATAGACACAGGTTATGACATGGTACACATAGACACAGGTTATGACATGATACACATAGACACAGGTTATGACATGGTACACATAGACACAGGTTATGACATGGTACACATAGACACAGGTTATGACATGATACACATAGACACAGGTTATGACATGGCACACATAGACACAGGTTATGACATGGTCCTCATAGACACAGGTTATGACATGGTACACATAGACACAGGTTATGACATGATACACATAGACACAGGTTATGACATGGTACACATAGACACAGGTTATGACATGGTACACATAGACACAGGTTATGACATGATACACATAGACACAGGTTATGACATGGCACACATAGACACAGGTTATGACATGGTCCTCATAGACACAGGTTATGACATGGTACACATAGACACAGGTTATGACATGATACACATAGACACAGGTTATGACATGTTACACATAGACACAGGTTATGACATGGTACACATAGACACAGGTTATGACATGGTACACATAGACACAGGTTATGACATGGTACACATAGACACAGGTTATGACATGGTACACATAGACACAGGTTATGACATGGTACACATAGACACAGGTTATGACATGATACACATAGACACAGGTTATGACATGGCACACATAGACACAGGTTATGACATGGTCCTCATAGACACAGGTTATGACATGGTACACATAGACACAGGTTATGACATGATACACATAGACACAGGTTATGACATGGTACACATAGACACAGGTTATGACATGGTCCTCATAGACACAGGTTATGACATGGTACACATAGACACAGGTTATGACATGGTACACATAGACACAGGTTATGACATGGTCCTCATAGACACAGGTCATGACATGATACACATAGACACAGGTTATGACATGGTACACATAGACACAGGTTATGACATGATACACATAGACACAGGTTATGACATGGTCCTCATAGACACAGGTTATGACATGATACACATAGACACAGGTTATGACATGGTACACATAGACACAGGTTATGACATGGTACACATAGACACAGGTTATGACATGGTACACATAGACACAGGTTATGACATGGTACACATAGACACAGGTTATGACATGATACACATAGACACAGGTTATGACATGGTCCTCATAGACACAGGTTATGACATGATACACATAGACACAGGTTATGACATGGTACACATAGACACAGGTTATGACATGGTACACATAGACACAGGTTATGACATGGTACACATAGACACAGGTTATGACATGGTACACATAGACACAGGTTATGACATGATACACATAGACACAGGTTATGACATGGTACACAGACACAGGTTATGACATGATACACATAGACACAGGTTATGACATGGTCCACATAGACACAGGTTATGACATGGTACACATAGACACAGGTTATGACATGGTACACATAGACACAGGTTATGACATGGTACACATAGACACAGGTTATGACATGGTACACATAGACACAGGTTATGACATGATACACATAGACACAGGTTATGACATGATACACATAGACACAGGTCATGACATGATACACATAGACACAGGTTATGACATGGTCCTCATAGACACAGGTTATGACATGGTACACATAGACACAGGTTATGACATGGTCCTCATAGACACAGGTTATGACACAGGTTTGATATGGTCCACATACTGTAAACACATGCCGACACACACATACTGTAAACACATGCCGACACACTTGTAAACATGAGTGTGCACACACAAGTTAGCAAGCACACACACATTTTTTCACAAATACATTGTAATCTTCCTGTTTATCTCAAACGCTCACATTACGTCAACATCTTCTGATTGTGCTGTGTTTTATAAATGTTATTGTGACTGTGAATGAATGGCCGCTTCTCAACCAGCAGCATTTGAAAGGTACTGTATGGTACTGCATGCCCTGAAGTGCTGATCACATGCCTGTTGAAGCGTTACAATGGGGTTAAGGTTAGTGATATAACCTAGAACATTGATGCCACGCTTCAGGCTTCGCTCATAAAAGCTGTGTGTATTCAAACTAACTTATGTAAACATGGACGCTATTACACTTTCACACATTAATCACTCTTCTACACATTGAAACAGTCAGATACAAACGGAAAAACAGTGTTTAATATAATTTCGGAGCATCATAAAAGCTGCCATGGAACCATCAGAGCATTATAATGTCTTAATTCGATTCCAGTTATTCTCCTGCCTGGTGGAACTTGCCACATGTTTGTCCCAAATGGCACCCTATTCCCTACATAGTGCACTACTCTTGACCAGGGCCCATAAGAGTTCTGGTCAAAAGTAGTGCACAATGGAGGGAATAGGGTGCCATTTAGGATGAAACTATGGTGATGAAGACAGATATGATCACAGTGCAGCACAACGCGGCTTTAAATGAAGCTCAGTGGCGAAGGCTCACATCCTGACTTGGTAGCACTTTCTAACATTTCCATTTAATGCAAAGCGTCTTGGTGTGGAGTTAATTTGCAACTGTGTTTCAGATAAAACAACCTAGTGTCTCCTAGTGCTACCTCTGGTCAGGGTCAACAACATTGTGCTTGGGTGAGTTGTGTTCCGAGTATTCTTATATGGAGTGTACTTCCCTGAACCCTAGGCATTATCTCGGGGAGCTGAGGCAGGTCTTCATGTACCAGGAAAGGCTACTCGTCACGTGAGTCTGGTTGGCTGAACTTACATCCACTACACTTACATAACAAATCCCCCAAAATCCTCCCCGTCATCCTCACATTTGTCAGCCCATTTGGCTTCCTGTGTGTTTCTAATAAGACCTTCTAAGTGAGGGACAACACTTAACGGGCCAGTTTGAGGTCAATTACGACTAAAGCCACAGTCATGGGCTAAACAAAGGTAGAGATTAACCAGTCATGTTAGCAGTTGCTAAATGCCTCAACCCTCCTTCTCCTCTGCTTCCTCCTTCTCCTCTGCTTCCTCCTTCTCCTCTGCTTCCTCCTTCTCCTCTGCTTTCTCCTTCTCCTCTGCTTTCTCCTTCTCCTCTGCTTTCTCCTTCTCTTCTGCTTCCTCCTTCTCCTCTGCTTCCTCCTTCTCCTCTGCTTCCTCCTTCTCCTCTGCTTCCTCCTTCTCCTCTGCTTTCTCCTCCTCTGCTTTCTCCTTCTCCTCTGCTTCCTCCTTCTCCTCTGCTTTCTCCTTCTCCTCTGCTTCCTCCTTCTCCTCTGCTTCCTCCTTCTCCTCTGCTTTCTCCTTCTCCTCTGCTTTCTCCTTCTCCTCTGCTTTCTCCTTCTCCTCTGCTTCCTCCTTCTCCTCTGCTTCCTCCTTCTCCTCTGTTTTCTCCTTCTCCTCTGCTTCCTCCTTCTCCTCTGCTTCCTCCTTCTCCTCTGCTTCCTCCTTCTCCTCTGCTTTCTCCTCCTCTGCTTTCTCCTTATCCTCTGCTTCCTCCTTCTCCTCTGCTTTCTCCTTCTCCTCTGCTTCCTCCTTCTCCTCTGCCTTCTCCTTCTCCTCTGCTTCCTCCTTCTCCTCTGCTTCCTCCTTCTCCTCTGCTTCCTCCTTCTCCTCTGCTTCCTCCTTCTCCTCTGCTTCCTCCTTCTCCTCTGCTTTCTCATTCTCCTCTGCTTTCTCCTTCTCCTCTGCTTCCTCCTTCTCCTCTGCTTTCTCCTCCTCTGCTTTCTCCTTCTCCTCTGCTTCCTCCTTCTCCTCTGCTTCCTCCTTCTCCTCTGCTTCCTCCTTCTCCTCTGCTTTCTCCTTCTCCTCTGCTTCCTCCTTCTCCTCTGCTTCCTCCTTCTCCTCTGCTTCCTCCTTCTCCTCTGCTTTCTCCTTCTCCTCTGCTTCCTCCTTCTCCTCTGCTTGCTCCTTCTCCTCTGCTTTCTCCTTCTCCTCTGCTTTCTCCTTCTCCTCTGCTTTCTCCTCCTCCTCTTCATCCATCCTCTGTCATATGGAACTCATGTTTATTTATATGGAACTCATGTTTAAACATAATAAACGTATGTTTATTTATTTTCCCTTTTGTACTTTAACTATTTGCACATCGTTACAACACTGTATATAGACATAATATGACATTTGAAATGTCTCTATTCCTTTGAAACTTGTGAGTGTAATGTTTACTGTTCATTTTTGATTGTTTATTTCACTTTTGTTTATTATCTATTTCACTTGCTTTGTTTCCCACGCCAATAAAGCTCTAAAATTGAATTGAAATGAGAGACAGAGAGAGAGAGAGAGAGAGAGAGAGAGAGAGAGAGAGAGAGAGAGAGAGAGAGAGAGAGAGAGAGAGAGAGAGAGAAAGACATTGCTCCTGCATTTTTAACAAAAAATATAGATTTAGAGTTAGATAAAGTAGGATTTTTTGGCAGGGACATATACAGGATGCTACCCTCCACAACATAACCTTAATTCCAAACCAAAACTCCAAACCTACAACCTGATTTTGGACGGAATTACCTGGAATTACCTGCAAGGCATTCTACTACCAAGGATTACTGTTCCCAAGCTATACAGCAAATGCTCTGGAAAACAAACATAAACCTGAAACACCAACCAACCTGGAACAGAGTGAGTAATGTTTAGTATGAAGCTATTTTTCACTTTCAAAAACCAAGAAGAAAAATACATTACAATGTTATATTTTATTTTATAAGGACTGAATGCTAAGGCTACCACGCTTAAGCTTGCTTTTACAAAGAGATACAATTTCAATTAGCACTGACGTGTGAAGTGAGAGGTGTCAAAGCCCCTGAGCCCAACAATGGCAGGAGAGTCGTACAGTCTACCCCAACCAAATGGAGAGGCCTTAGAAGCACCCCCCCACTGTTCAGAGGTCATTAAAATACAGTACCCTCTGAATATAAAAAACGACAAGACACGAAAAGAGTACAAATTGAAACTTCTTTTGGGGAAGCAGGAGACACTTTTTGCTGATTTGTATAAAAATGGGAACATAAGCAACCTTATCTTCCACACAGACCATCCCTTGGCATGGCACAGTGCTATACTAGCACACTACCCCTCTGTCAAGAGGGGGGGTGTTAGCGACGGGTGGAAACTCAGGATACTGGACAACGAGGACTCTGAGTCGTCTAATATTAATCTCTATAAATCTGGAACCATTTTGGTTCAAGGCAACACCAAACAGTTCCAGCTGGACTTTCACCTAATCAAAGAAATAGCTCAGCAGGAGAAGCTCTCCCTTGAGAAAGATACCCTTACCCCGAGCGGGTCAGACCAGACCTCTTCATTAAATAACCCCACAGAGCAACCCCAAGCAGAAAGTCAACTTCCCAGCACAGAGTACCACTCCCTCATTGAAATGAAGGACAAATTCACCCAGCTGGAGGTAAGGCAGGTGGAGCTGGAACAGCAGGTGAACACACTCCAGTCAGCACAGACTCAGACAACAGTCACGCACAACAACACCCCCTTAACTAGACCTGGAGAGCTGCAGGTAGAGAGAGACATGTCTGCACTCTGGACTGTGGTGAGAAAACATCAACAGGAGAAAGAGCAGGAGCAGGAGAAGAACAGAGCACTAGAGGAGAGGATCAGAGTGCTGGAGGAGAAGGTGAGAACGATGACGGGTGACATAGAACAACCCATTAGAGAGCTGGCCACCCCCGCAGAGAAGCCAGCAGAACAGCCCACCTCAGATCCTGGCCAAAGTCTCGACACCGCAGCAGAACAGTACACCCTAGACCCTGACCATAGCCTCGCCATCACACACAGACAAACAAATGAAGAACCCCAAGCCCAGGGGATCCCAACCCCTCTGAGCAACCCCCCAGTCAGACACCCTGATAGCCCTCATGATGACCCCCCCACACCCACTGAGGACATACACAAGCCACAGATTGTACTCCTTATGGACTCAAACGGGAAATACATACAAGAAAATAAACTTTTTCCAAAACACACAGTGTCTAAACTCTGGTGTCCAAACACCCAGCGCGCCCTAGACCTTCTGTCTGAGGACCGACTAGGATCACCCAGCCACATAATAATACACACAGGCACAAACGACCTGAGAACACAGCAGGAAAGGGTGGCCACATCACTCAAGGGAGTGATAGAAAAAGCTTCTTCTACTTTCCCAAACGCACAAGTGGTTATCTCAACCCTGTTACCACGAAAAGACTTCCACCCTGCTACCATACAGCGGGTAAACGCAAGTATTTCCCGTGACTGTGCATCAAAACCAAATGTCTACCTGGCCCACCACTCCACCCTGGACGTTAACAGCCTTTATGACCAGGTCCACCTATACAAGGCAGCAGTGCCCACCTTCGCCCGGACCCTAAAGGATATCGCCCTCAACCGCAGACCCAACACCTCACACAGGAGCAACAGATCAACAGACACCCCATCCAGACCAGCGAGACACTCTCCCAGACCTGCGGGACCCCCCCCAGGACCTACACATAGAGGACCCCCGCAGAGAGGACCTACATCCAGACCACAGCACCATCAACCACATCTACACCCCCACCCCAACCAATTAACTCCCCCCCAAGTCAACCATGCCCACACCCCATTTAGGCCCCCTCAGATCAGACCTATGCCCCTCCTACCCACCCCAAGCCCCCCACTCCCACAAAGAGGGCCTCAACATGAAAGTCACACATACGCCCAGGCCGTGAGCAGGCAAACAGGCCCAACACCCACTCTTACACTAGCCCAAGCCAATGGCATGTACCAGATGCTCAGCAGGCTCTGCTCACAATTACTGGCCTGAGGCCAAACCACACAACCAACAACATTAGACACTTTATGGAACACAAAGCCTTCACTATTTCATCCTGGAATATCCAAGGCCTGAGGTCATCTGCCTTTGGCCTAAAGAGCAGGAATCTGGACTTCACCAAAGAAATCGGAAATACAGACATTGTCATCCTACAAGAAACATGGTATAGAGGAGACGGACCCACTGGTTGCCCTCTAGGTTACAGAGAGCTGGTAGTCCCATCCACCAAACTACCAGGTGTGAAACAGGGAAGGGACTCAGGGGGTATGCTAATTTGGTATAGAGCAGACCTAACTCACTCCATTAAATTAATCAAAACAGGAACATTTTACATTTGGTTAGAAATTCAAAAGGAAATGATCTCAACAGAGAAAAATGTCCTCCTGTGTGCTACCTATATCCCCCCACTAGAATCCCCATACTTTAATGAAGACAGTTTCTCCATCCTGGAGGGGGAAATCAATCATTTCCAGACCCAGGGACATGTACTAGTCTGTGGCGACCTAAATGCCAGAACTGGACAAGAACCTGACACCCTCAGCACACAGGGGGACAAACACCTACCTGGAGGTGACAGCATTCCCTCCCCCATATGCCCCCCTAGGCACAACTACGACAACATAACCAACAAGAACGGGTCACGACTCCTGCAGCTCTGTCGCACACTGGGTATGTACATAGTCAATGGTAGGCTTCGAGGGGACTCCTATGGTAGGTACACCTATAGCTCATCTCTTGGCAGTAGTACTGTAGACTACTTTATCACTGACCTCAACCCAGAGTCTCTCAGAGCGTTCACAGTCAGCCCACTGACACCCCTATCAGACCACAGCAAAATCACAGTCTACTTGAACAGAGCAATACTCAATCATGAGGCATCAAAGCCAAAGGAACTGAATAATATTAAGAAATGCTATAGATGGAAGGAAAGTAGTGTTGAAACCTACCAAAAAACAATTAGGAAACAACAAATTCAATCCATTCTAGACAACTTCCTGGACAAAACGTTCCACTGTAATAGTGAAGGTGTAAACTTGGCAGTAGAAAACCTAAACAGTATATTTGACCTCTCAGCTTCCCTATCAAATCTAAAAATCTCTTACAGAAAACCAAAGAAAAGTAATAACAGTGATAAATGGTTTGATGAAGAATGCAAAAACCAAAGAAAGAAATTGAGAAACCTATCCAACCAAAAACATAGAGACACAGAAAACCTGAGCCTACGCCTTCACTATGGTGAATCACTAAAACAATACAGAAATACACTACGGAAAAAGAAGGAACAGCATGTCAGAAATCAGCTCAATGTAATTGAAGAATCCATAGACTCTAACCACTTCTGGGAAAATTGGAAAACACTAAACAAACAACAACACGAAGAGCTATCTATCCAAAACGGAGATGAATGGGTAAACCACTTCTCCAATCTTTTTGGCCCTATAACAGAGAACAAACAGCAAAAAAATATACATGATCAAATGCAAATCTTAGAATCAACTATTAAAGACTACCAGAACCCACTGGATTCTCCAATTACATTGAATGAACTACAGGACAAAATACAAACCCTCCAACCCAAAAAGTCCTGTGGTGTTGATGGTATCCTCAATGAAATGATAACATATACAGACCACAAATTTCAATTAGCTATGCTTAAACTCTTTAACATCATCCTTAGCTCTGGCATCTTCCCCAATATTTGGAACCAAGGACTGATCACCCCAATCCACAAAAGTGGAGACAAATTTGACCCCAATAACTACCGTGGGATATGCGTCAACAGCAACCTTGGGAAAATCCTCTGCATTATCATTAACAGCAGACTAGTTCATTTCCTCAGTGAAAACAATGTACTGAGCAAATGTCAAATTGGCTTTTTACCAAATTACCGTACGACAGACCACGTATTCACCCTGCACATCCTAATTGACAAACAAACAAACCAAAACAAAGGCAAAGTCTACTCATGCTTTGTTGATTTCAAAAAAGCTTTTGACTCAATTTGGCATGAGGGTCTGCTATACAAATTGATGGAAAGTGGGGTTGGGGGAAAAACATGCGACATTATAAAATCCATGTACACAAACAACAAGTGTGCGGTTAAAATTGGCAGAAAACACACACATTTCTTTCCACAGGGCCGTGGGGTGAGACAGGGATGCAGTTTAAGCCCCACCCTCTTCAACATATATATCAACGAATTGGCGAGGGAACTAGAACAGTCTGCAGCACCCGGCCTCTCCCTACTAGAATCTGAAGTCAAATGTCTTCTGTTTGCTGACGATCTGGTGCTTCTGTCACCAACCAAGGAGGGCCTACAGCAGCACCTAGATCTTCTGCACAGATTCTGTCTGACCTGGGCCCTGACAGTAAATCTCAGTAAGACAAAAATAATGGTGTTCCAAAAAAGGTCCAGTTGCCAGGACCACAAATACAAATTCCATCTAGACACCGTTGTCCTAGAGCACACAAAAAACTATACATACCTCGGCCTAAACATCAGCGCCACAGGTAACTTCCACAAAGCTGTGAACGATCTGAGAGACAAGGCAAGAAGGGCTTTCTATGCCATCAAAAGGAACATACAATTTGACATACCAATTAGGATCTGGCTAAAAATACTTGAATCAGTTATAGAACCCATTGCCCTTTATGGTTCTGAGGTCTGTGGTCCGCTCACCAACCAAGAATTCACAAAATGGGACAAACACCAAATTGAGACTCTGCATGCAGAATTCTGCAAAAACATCCTCCGTGTACAACGTAAAACACCAAATAATGCATGCAGAGCAGAATTAGGCCAATACCCGCTAATTATCAAAATCCAGAAAAGAGCCGTTAAATTCTATAACCACTTAAAAGGAAGCGATTCCCAAACCTTCCATAACAAAGCCATCACCTACAGAGAGATGAACTTGGAGAAGAGTCCCCTAAGTAAGCTTGTCCTGGGCCTCTGTTCACAAACAGACCCCACACAGCCCCAGGACAACAACAACAACAACAACAACAACAACACAATTAGACCCAACCAAATCATGAGAAAACAAAAAGAGAATTACTTGGCACATTGGAAAGAACAAACAAAAAAACAGAGCAAACGAGAATGCTATTTGGCCCTAAACAGAGAGTACACAGTGGCAGAATACCTGACCACTGTGACTGACCCAAACTTAAGGAAAGCTTTGACTATGTACAGACTCAGTGAGCATAGCCTTGCTATTGAGAAAGGCCGCCGTAGGCAGACCTGGCTCTCAAGAGAAGACAGGCTATGTGCACACTGCCCACAAAATGAGGTGGAAACTGAGCTGCACTTCCTAACCTCCTGCCAAATGTATGACCATATTAGAGACACATATTTCCCTCAGATTACAGCGATCCACAAAGAATTCGAAAACAAACCCAATTTTGATAAACTCCCTTATCTACTAGGTGAAAAACCACAGTGTGCCATCACAGCTGCAAGATTTGTGACCTGTTGCCACAAGAAAAGGGCAACCAGTGAAGAACAAACACCATTGTAAATACAACCCATATTTATGTTTATTTATTTTCCCATTTGTACTTTAACTATTTGCACATTGTTACAACACTGTATATATACATAATGACATTTGAAATGTCTTTATTCTTTTGAAACTTCTGAGTGTAATGTTTACTGTTAATATTTATTGTTTATTTCACTTTTGTTTACTATCTACTTCACTTGCTTTGGCAATGTTAACACACGTTTCCCATGCCAATAAAGCCCTTGAATTGAATTGAATTGAATTGAGAGAGAGAGAGAGAGAGAGAGAGAGAGAGAGAGAGAGAGAAAGAAAACCCACTTCATCCTCTCAGACTGTCATTCCCCCATAGCTGTGCAGCAGTTTATGTGGGTGTTGCCTTTGCCCTGCCTGGTCCATACTAGACATATTTATGTGGGTGTTGCCCTGCCCTGCCTGGTCCATACTAGACATATTTATGGGGGTGTTGCCCTGCCCTGCCTGGTCCATACTAGACATATTTATGGGGGTGTTGCCCTGCCCTGCCTGGTCCATACTAGACATATTTATGGGGGTGTTGCCCTGCCCTGCCTGGTCCATACTAGACATATTTATGGGGGTGTTGCCCTGCCCTGCCTGGTCCATACTAGACATATTTATGGGATCCTGTTCTCTATGGGGCCTACTTGTTTTATAATGGTTCTCTATGGGGCCTACTTGTTTTATAATGGTTCTCTATGGGGCCTACTTGTTTTATAATGGTTCTCTATGGGGCCTACTTGTTTTATAATGGTTCTCTATGGGGCCTACTTGTTTTATAATGGTTCTCTATGGGGCCTATTTGTTTTATAATGGTTCTCTATGGGGCCTATTTGTTTTATAATGGTTCTCTATGGGGCCTACTTGTTTTATAATGGTTCTCTATGGGGCCTACTTGTTTTATAATGGTTCTCTATGGGGCCTACTTGTTTTATAATGGTTCTCTATGGGGCCTATTTGTTTTATAATGGTTCTCTATGGGGCCTACTTGTTTTATAATGGTTCTCTATGGGGCCTATTTGTTTTATAATGGTTCTCTATGGGGCCTATTTGTTTTATAATGGTTCTCTATGGGGCCTATTTGTTTTATAATGGTTCTCTATGGGGCCTACTTGTTTTATAATGGTTCTCTATGGGGCCTTACCAATACCTTAATTTCTATATAAAAGCTTATTGTCCTCCTTTGTCAGATTCTGGCTGCGGCAGCTAAATTGTTATCAATTTATCCTTTACTGTCAATGTGCTTTTATATTGGTTAGGTCTCGGCCAACTGAATTCTTGGAAACCCAATGTCTTTGCATGGCACTTGTATGGGCTTAACCTCCTGTCCATGAAGAGATTGAGGACGTTTAGAGTAGTTTAAGTACCCAACATATACATTGGTTTGGTATGATTTTATAATTGAATTCATTAAATGCTACTTGGAGTAGTGAGTAGTGTAGTAGTGATGTAGTAGTAGTGTAGATAGTTTTGTAGAAGTTATAGTATTACTATCTTATTATATTTATATTCGATTAGTAGTGTTTTAGTAGTGTATGTATAGTATTATTTGTAATAGTATTGTGTATTCTGTTATTAGTATTGAGTAGTGTATTTAGTAGTAGTGTAGTAGTGAGTGTATTGAGTGTTTAGTAGATTATGTAGATTAGTATTAGTGTAGTGAGGTAAGTAGTGTATAGTGGATGTTAGTAGTGTATAGTGGAGGGTAGTAGTGAGTGTAGTTTAGGTTAGTAGTGTAGTAGTGGTTAGTAGTCTGTTATAGATAGTAGAGTAGAGATTAGTACGTGTATTGTATTAGTGTAGTAGTATTAGTAGAGTTCTTTAGAAGTATCTTATATTCTTAATAGTATTATACTATTATTTACTAGTATTATATTTCTTGTCTAATATTATTTTATTCTAGTATACTATGCTTTAATAGTATTATTATATTACTTTTATTATATTATTAGTTATTTTATAAGATATATCTGTATTATATTCTATTAGTATATAGTATATCTTATTTTCTTATAGTTTATAGATTTTTAATATTGATTTACTATATATTTATAATTATACTTTTATTTACTACTAGTATATATTCTTATTATATATATTTCTTTAATAAGATTATATTATTTAATACTATTTTATATTCTTTACTAATATTATAATTCTTACTACTATTATACTATTCTTTAATACTATTTACTATTATTTATAATTATACTATTCTTTACTAATATATACTATTATTTACTACTATTATACTATTCTTTACTAATATAATATTTTCTATTACTATATTATACTATTATTTACTACTATATACTATTCTTTAATACTATTATACTATTATTTACTAATATTATACTATTCTTTACTATTATACTATTATTTACTAATATATACTTCTTTACTACTATTATACTATTCTTTACTATTCTTATACTATTCTTTAATACTATTATACTATTCTTTACTACTATTATACTATTCTTTACTATTCTTTCTACTATCTATTATACTATTCTTTACTACTATATACTATTCTTTACTACTATTATACTATTCTTACTACTATATACTATTTTCTACTATTCTTTACTACTATTATACTATTCTTTACTACTATTATACTATTCTTTACTACTATTATACTATTCTTTACTACTATTATACTATTCTTTACTACTATTATACTATTCTTTACTACTATTATACTATTCTTTAACTACTATTATACTATTCTTTACTACTATTATACTATTCTTTACTACTATTATACTATTCTTTACTACTATATACTATATACTATTCTTTACTACTATTATACTATTCTTTAACTACTATTATACTATTCTTTACTACTATTATACTATTCTTTACTACTATTATACTATTCTTTACTACTATTATACTATTCTTTACTACTATTATACTATTCTTTACTACTATATACTATTCTTTACTACTATTATACTATTCTTTACTACTATTATACTATTCTTTACTACTATTATACTATTCTTTACTACTATTATACTATTCTTTACTACTATTATACTATTCTTTACTACTATTATACTATTCTTTACTACTATTATACTATTCTTTACTAATTATACTATTCTTTACTACTATTATACTATTCTTTACTACTATTATACTATTCTTTACTACTATTATACTATTCTTTACTACTATTATACTATTCTTTACTACTATTATACTATTCTTTACTACTAATATACTATTCTTTACTACTATTATACTATTCTTTACTACTATTATACTATTCTTTACTACTATTATACTATTCTTTACTAACTATTATACTATTCTTTACTACTAATCTATACTATTCTTTACTAACTA